>NW_015635037.1:564795-567502 GCF_001515625.1 Sinocyclocheilus rhinocerous | reverse complement strand
TTTATTTATTTATTTTCAATCTGCTACCAGATGAAGCAATTGTGTCAATATCACATGCGTAATGTTTTTGAATGCACAATAATAATTCATTCATGACTCGTATAGCATAAAATCAGCATTGCTTGAGTAATATGCCTGCATGTATATTCTATAGAAGTAAATGAACATTTAGTTACACAGCTGTCTGGAATAATTGATTCTGATTGGGCAATCGCAGCATTCTGCGGTCAAATATTTTTGTATAGTTGAGCGTATTCCTACAATAACTGCTAGTTATGCCTCGTATCACTCCGTCATCTCTTTCTTCTCACATAATGAAGTAAGTTCAACTCAAATCAATGTTGCATGTCCAGTTATTTATTTGATAAGTGTAATACGCTTCATATCAGGCCCTTTGTTTTGCAATGATCATACATTAGTGCTTACTTAATGCACAGAGAAAAAACATTCAGCTTTAATTTCCAGTATTATTCTTACCAAAGTAATACAAGTTTGTTGCAAGTGCTTGATTTTTGTCTGCTTAAATTACAACTGAATTAATGTACTAATTATTTATTAATCTTTTTGTAATGTATTAATCTAAGCATGAGATGTGACTGCATGACGTCTGTGCGTTTCCCAGGGTGTGCCGACCTCCACCTGCTCGACATGCTGACCCCAGTGGAACGGAAGAGGCAGGGTTACACACATGAGCTTATTGTTACAGAGGAGAACTATGTCAATGACCTGCAGCTAGTCACTGAGGTAAAACTCATAAGCAATGAAGGTTTAATCAAGCCTATAGAGTGGCCAAGATCAATAGTAGTCAGCTCTGTTGTTTGATGTTTAAAAAAAGTCAAGAAACTGCTGTTAATAAGTATGTAATTGTATTTTTAAAAGTTCTAACCAATATTTATGGTTTGCTTTCAGACGTTCCAGAAGCCTTTGCTGGAGTCGGAATTGTTGACTGAGAAGGAGGTGGCCATGATCTTTGTCAACTGGAAAGAGCTGATCATGTGCAACATTAAACTGCTCAAGTATGCCACCTACTGATTAACACAGAGAAAATCCTGACTCCATCATCAGTTTAAGCTCCAATTGTGTTTATTCTATGATAGAAACTGCTCTAAAGCTGTTAATGAGAATGCAGGGCATCAGTGTGTATTAAAGTAATGCAGCATGTCAGGTCATTTAATTAAATGTTCATACTTCGCAGCTTTATGAAACAGATGTTAAGACAACTATAAGAATAGATCAGATGTAATTCCATATAATGAGCATTACGTGGCTTACCCAGAATGCCTCTCTGACTGTCTCCAGGGCGTTGCGGGTGAGGAAGAAGATGTCAGGTGAGCGCATGCCAGTGAAGATGATCGGTGACATCCTGACGGCTCAGCTTCCTCACATGCAGCCGTACATCCGCTTCTGCAGCTGCCAGCTCAACGGAGCCACCCTCATTCAGCAGAAAACAGACGAGGTGCCCGAATTCAAAGAGTTTGTTAAGGTGAGACTATGGCTTAATGCTTAATTTAAGTTTTTTTATTAAAATGTCCAGTTTCTGTTTTTGTTGTGGTATTGTTCGCGGATTTTAACTGTAATAACAAGTCATTTTTAAATTGTTTTAACAACATTTTTATATTTTTTTGAAGAAAAACCACAATGTTTATTGATTGTTAATTCATAATTGAGTCTGCGTATTTTATCTCTGTGAGGCACAATCTGTATTGTATAATCTGCATTGTATAAAGGGCTATAGAAATGGACTTGAAGTGACTTGCGTAGTTGATATTTTATGTATGTTTGCATGTTTTACAGCGGTTGGCGATGGACCCTCGCTGTAAGGGAATGCCCCTGTCCAGCTTCCTCCTCAAACCCATGCAGAGAGTCACCCGATACCCCCTCATCATCAAAAACGTACGTTGATAATCAACTATTTCCCAACTACTGTATGAAGAACCAGTGACACACTGAAAACGAAACTTTATGTGCTAAAAAGCAAATAAAGAAGCAATGTATTCATCACCATCTGTACTCTTTTACTTTGACATCACTTCCCTTTGGCTTTTTGTATCTGGACCCATGGTCTCGTGTTTCTTCTCCTTCCATGCACAGATTTTAGAGAACACTCCAGAAAGCCACCCGGACCACAGTCACCTGCGGCTGGCTCTGGAGAAGGCTGAAGAGCTGTGCTCGCAAGTCAACGAAGGCGTGCGAGAGAAAGAAAACTCAGACCGGCTGGAGTGGATCCAGGCACATGTGCAGTGTGAGGGGCTGTCAGAGGTACCATAACACAAACCTGGTGCATAAACACAGTCCACAGACTTGTTCTCACTGGATTGTATTTAATTAGCTTTTTAGAGACTATTTTCATATGCACCATTTAAAAAAAACATTTGTCGTTAAACTAAAGAATCATTCAAAACTTTGAGGACCGATTGATTTTTTGCTTTGTTTTTTTAAAGTCTCTTATGCTTACTAAAGCTGCATTTATTTAATCAAAAATACAGTAAAAACAGTAATATTGGGAAATGTTATTACAATGTAAAATAACTATTTTCTATTAGAATATTGAAGTGTACAAATCAAAAACGTACGTGTACATTTGTACACTTCAATATTCTAATAGAAAATAGTTATTTTACATTGTAATAACATTTCCCAATATTACTGTTTTTACTGCATTCCTTTGATGCAAAGCTGAATTTTCAGCATCATTACTGCAGTCTTC
>NW_015635037.1:561520-563770 GCF_001515625.1 Sinocyclocheilus rhinocerous | reverse complement strand
GAAGACTGCAGTAATGATGCTGAAAATTCAGCTTTGCATCAAAGGAATGCAGTAAAAACAGTAATATTGGGAAATGTTATTACAATGTAAAATAACTATTTTCTATTAGAATATTGAAATATACAAATGTAATGCATTCCTTTGATGCAAAGCTGAATTTTCAGCATCATTACTGCAGTCTTCAGTGTCACATGATCCTTCAGAAATCATCACTGTTGAAAACAGTTGTGCCGAATTATAGTTTTGTGGAAGCATTTTTAAGAATTCTTTGATGAATAGAATGTTTAAAAGAACAGCATTTATTCTGAATAGAAATCTTTTGTAATATTAAATCTTTTGTCACTTCTGAACAATTGAATAAGCTGTGATATAAACGAACGCTATTGGCTATTTTAAAAAGGGGCGGGGCTGCTTGATATGTCCCGCCCTGTCTTCCTGTTTCAGTTCAAATGACGTCAACACATAGAGTAACGCTGCGTGTTTCTAAGCATTTCAGGGGACCTTTAAATTTGGGTATGGGGTAGGATTAAGGAATCTAAAATATGGTCATACAGTATAAGGCATTAATATGTGCTTTATAAGTACTAATAAACAGCCGATATGCTAGTAATATGCATGCTAATAAGCAACCAGTCAATAGTGAGAATAGTGATCCCTAAAATAAAGTGTTACCTAAAGGTTTTTCTCTCTCGTTACAGCAACTTGTGTTCAACTCAGTTACAAATTGTCTGGGCCCTCGGAAGTTCCTGCACAGTGGAAAACTCTACAAAGCCAAAAGCAACAAGGAGCTTTACGGCTTCCTGTTTAACGATTTCCTGCTCCTCACGCAGATCATCAAACCTCTGGGCTCGTCTGGAACGGACAAAGTCTTCAGTGCGAAATCCCACCTGCAGTATCGCATGTACAAAACGGTGAGACATTCTCAGAAATCTTATTTATTTGCAATCAGTTTTTGACCTTTAATATAATACTTATTCCTTGACCTTTAACCTGACTTGTTGACCTCTGTAGCCCATCTTTCTCAACGAGGTGCTGGTGAAGCTGCCCACTGATCCTTCTGGAGATGAACCCATATTCCACATATCTCACATCGACAGAGTCTACACTATTCGGGCTGAGAGCATCAACGAGCGGTATTCACTAATTACTTGTGTATTATTTAGATCTATACCTATTAACCTACAATACACATGCTCAGATATAATTCTCTTGACGATTGTCGTAGTAATCTTGACAATGTTCTTCTGTTCCACCCTGTAATCCTGCAGGACAGCTTGGGTGCAGAAGATCAAAGCCGCTTCTGAGCTCTTCATTGAAACGGAGAAGAAGAAGAGAGAGAAAGCCTACTTAGGTTTGTCTCACGTCTTTCCTTACAAACCCCTCGCTGATTTAATAAAGCTATGAATGCTCTGAGTGTTTTCTAAGCACTGGTTTTGTGTTTCTGTTATGTTTGCAGTGAGGTCTCAGAGGGCCACTGGTATCGGGCGGCTAATGGTGAACATTGTTGAAGGCATTGAGATAAAGCCCTGCCGTTCAAATGGTAAAGAATGAATACTGCTTAATAAAATTTAAGGTGGTTTACGAGGTTATAAGCATTTTAGTACTATTGATCATATCATAAACGTCCATTGTGTGTCTGTTTATGTGTGCAGGGAAGAGTAATCCGTACTGTGAGGTGACGATGGGCTCTCAGTGTCACGTCACTAAGACGCTGCAGGACACTCTGAACCCTAAATGGAACTCAAACTGCCAGTTCTTCATCAAAGACCTGGAGCAGGATGTGCTGTGTGTCACTGTGTTTGAGAGGGATCAGTTCTCCCCGGACGGTCAGTATACTCATTCACTTACTCTCTTACTCGTGTACTGTATGTATGCTCTAAAAAGAACAGCATTTATTCAAAATAGAAATCTTTTCTAACAATATAAGTCTTTACTATCACTTTTATCAATTTGACACACCCTTGCTGTACAAAAATATTAATTTCTTCCCAAAAATGTTTTAAAATTATGGTAAAAAGACGGTAGTGTATATTGTTGCAAAAGATTTCTATTGCATTACGGGAATAAATTGTATTTTAAAGTATATTCAAATAGAAAATCTTCTTTAAGAATATTAAAAATCTTACTGCAGTATACAGTGGGTACGGAAAGTATTCAGACCCCCTTAAATTTTTCACTCTTTGTTATATTGCAGTCATTTGCTAAAATCATTTAAGTTAATTTTTTTTCCTCATTAATGTACACACAGCA
>NW_015635037.1:550743-561368 GCF_001515625.1 Sinocyclocheilus rhinocerous | reverse complement strand
AATGATTTCTGATGGATCATGTGACACTGAAGACTGGAATAAAGGCTGCTGAAAAATCAGCTTTGCTATCACAGGAATAAATTACAGTTTAAAATATAATGGAAAACTGTTATTTTAAATTGTAAAAATATTTCAGAATATTACTGTTTATACTGTATTTTTGATCAAATAAATGTAGCCTTGATGAGCATAAGAGACTTTTTTCGAAAACCTTTAAAAAAAATCTTACAGACTCCAAACTGTTGAAAGGTAGTTTATAATCATAACCACTTAAAGTTTTTCTTTCTCTCTCTTCATCTTTGTAGATTTCTTGGGCAGGACGGAGATTCGGCTGGCCGACATCAAGAAGGACCAGGGCTCTAAGGGGCCCATCACCAAGCGACTGCTTTTACACGAAGTCCCTACGGGAGAGATTGTGGTGCGACTGGACCTTCAGCTCTTTGATGAACCCTGACCCACGTTGTTTGGCCTGACCTTTTGACCCCTAGAATCCATATCCGCTTGCCATTACAGGAATAAATTACATTTTAAAACTGATTATAATGGAAAACTGTTATTTTAAATTGTAAAAATATTTCAGAATATTACTGTTTATACTGTATTTTTGATCAAATAAATGCAGCCTTGATGAGCATAAGAGACTTTTTTCGAAAACCTTTAAAAAAAAATCTTACAGACTCCAAACTGTTGAAAGGTAATTTATAATCATAACCACTTAAAGTTTGTCTTTCTCTCTCTTCATCTTTGTAGATTTCTTGGGCAGGACGGAGATTCGGCTGGCCGACATCAAGAAGGACCAGGGCTCTAAGGGGCCCATCACCAAGCGACTGCTTTTACACGAAGTCCCTACGGGAGAGATTGTGGTGCGACTGGACCTTCAGCTCTTTGATGAACCCTGACCCACGTTGTTTGGCCTGACCTTTTGACCCCTAGAATCCATATCCGCTACTCCTCCGTGGTGAAAGCCCACCAGCCCTCCACCCAGCATCATGAATCCCAGAGTGTGAATGTGTGTATTTGCACAAGCGTTTGTGAGTCTGCAAAATGCTGTAACAGTCTTAATCAGTGAACCCGATTGGATTTTTTTTGTCCTTGATACCTTTTGAAGACAAGTGTGTGAGTGAAAATGAAGGATGTACTGTAGAGGGAACCTTTCAGTTCCCTAATGATGTGAAGGATGTCTCAGGATGCTGTGTAAGTCTTAAAGAGTCAAACATACAGTAGTTGTATTTAACACTCTAATGACCCGGGAGCAGTAGTGCCATTTGTGTATTCTAGAATGAAAGTGCCATTCATTCTAGAATACACAGAATCATTCTAGAATGATGACACGTTCCAAATGATGTGCCATTCCAGTGAAATCCGTCATTATGGGTGAATCTCATGAAACCTTTATTTGCATAATTCAAAAAATATATATAATTCTCATAACTGTAATGTGAAAAAATGCTGATATATTATTTAAATTGTTGCGTATTTATAATATTTGTTGTACTGCTTTTAATTTATGCAGGTTTACTTTTTTTTTTTAATCGTAATTTTAAAAATTGTTCGATTACAGTAATGAGAATCATAAAATATAATGGTCCTGAAATAGGTCATATTTTAATGCAAAATACTAGTATTTTGGTGTGACCTGGACATGTTTTTGTGAGATTCACCCTAATAGTCTTACTGGCTGTTCAGCATTTTATTCCATAATTTCAGTCATTAACACTAAAAACTAAAACCAGGTTTTGCTGGCAAACCTCTCTAGTGTCAACCGACTCATTTATTTCTTTTCCAATTTTACTGAAAGATATTTGGTGACCGTTCAACAACTGAATGTAGTCGAGATGTTTTTTTTTGTTTTTTTTGAGGGTTCATTAAACGTGAGCATGTTCAGGGAAATTTTCAGCAAGTCTCGAAAAGATACAGCCACAAATGCTCCATGGAAAGACTATTATAATATAAACAAAATGAATTATGGGAGGGAAATTGTTATATTTGTTTTTCAGCGTTTTTTGTCATGTAGCTTTTATTTATTTTTATGTTATTGAGAATGGGACACATCTCAGAGGCCAACTGAAATATCATAGCTGAAGCATTTCCCAGCAAAAAATCTAATCGAATAATTAATTAAAAAAACAAACATATATTTGTCAGATGTCCCTAAAAGGCCTCCCAAAAAAATCGATGTTCTTCAGTTCCCCTGATGTTCTTAGTTTTATTGTGGTACATCACAAAGTAAACTATTTAATATATAGTACTATATTTAAGTTTGATACTGCGTTACTAATAAGTTCACAGTTTGTTTTTGATTTATGTATGTTATGTTTTTGTTTATTATTCTTGTGCTGTTGTTAGGCATTAGCGATCAACACTGTAGTTATGTCATATTTGTAAAAATAAGAGATGTCAGAGTTCATACTTTTTTGTTGTTTATTTGCAGAAAAATAGCAAGATGGTTTGTAGTGTTAAAGGTTTGGTAAGTTGCAGCATGTAGAAACGATGTTGAAACAATGAACCAGTGAGCAAAAGGGATCAATCTTCATCCATATCTGCTGCAAATGTCTTCAGTTCTTCAGTTGTCATAGAAAGAGCCCACTGTTTTTACATAGATGATGAAATATGTTGAATTTGTGTCTGTCTTATTAATTTGCCCTCAGTTATCACACTACTGAGCCTGAGAAAGGTGCCGTTTTCTTTTGGACTGTAGCAGGGGATCAGTTTTGTTAAATTTGTGTGTTTCCCTGTCTAGATGCAATATACACATTAATATTCCACTGCTGTGCTAGTGAGATCCCAGAGTGATCAAGGAAAACAGCTATTGTGGGGCCAGCAAGTTATTCCACTTGGTTTTTCTGTGTGTGTGTGTGTACCTGTTTTTCTATTCTGGTGGGGACTTAAACCTGAATACACACAGATTCATGGGGACTCGTGTCACGGTGGGGACCTAAATTGAGGTCCCCACGGGTAAACAAGCTAATAAATCACACATAATTAAGTTTTTTGAAAATCTAAAAATGCAGAAAGTGTCCTGTGAGGGGTAGGTTTAGGTGTAGGGTTGGTGTAGGACAATAGAAAATACGGTCTGAACAGTAGAAAAACCATTACGCCTATGGAGAGTCCCCATAAGGATAGCAAACCAGACACGTGTGTGTGTATATATGAGAAAGAGTGATTCTTAGTGCTTTGAATGCTTTCTGCCGGGTCACTTTCCCCAAACCTCATCTCAAAGAATATTCCAGACAATGCAAGGGGTCGTGGTCACGGTCACACATCTTTTCTTTTTTCCGCTGTTTTGTCCCCTCTTCTATTTCTCTCCTTCCCTCATCTCTTATCACGCACACTGTACATTTCAGACCAGAAGATTTGCCCATACCTTCATTAGTTTTTTAATGAGCAAAGCCCCGTTGGTTGAACAGTAATATATGTGTCTATGTTTAAAACTTTAAATGGAGTATAATATATTACAAACTGAGAAGTAAATATGTTGATGACAGCGTATTGTTATCAATGTAGAAGCAGTGTGTTGTCTTAATGTTGCAAATAAAACTCAATTGGACCAAGATGTAATGCAAAGTAGTATTTTTTCGTTGCAAGCAGTTTCCTCAATTATGCTGTCAAAACGAATATGTTTTGTCAAAAGAATGCCACGGTCTTCACGTCAGCCCATTTATCAACGTATTTTACCTTTTTCTAATGGCTATTATTATTATTTTTTTACATTGTGAGAACTGAGAATAGAGAAAACGACATACTACGGACAGGAGGCGTGTCAGTGCGATTACGCAACGTCTTTAAGCTTCACGGAACAATAAATAAAAAAAAACGAATTATCCTTATGTATGATTTTCTCCTTATTGCACAGTAATCCTGCTTTTATCGTCTATAGAGGTTGTTAAATGAGAACCGGTGAATCCAATTTTAACGACCATTGAACGGCATGTCCTGATTTGCGGTGGACGTAAACAAGCGGTGTCTATGAAAAACACACGGTCGATGAGTCGAAAGAGAGCAACACTAAGGGTAAAAACACTTTGGATTAACACAAGGCCTTATATATTGTCACGAATATTGTGTACGAATGTTGCATCTTGTTTCTGGTGAGAGTAAACTCGAGTATTTTGTTCTGCACGTTCCCTGTCCTCCTTAAGTAACTATGTTTACTCTTCCATCATAAAGCCAGCGACTTCTGTGGGATGTTTTTGCGATAATGTCCTTCCAGAGGATCCGGCGACTGAGGGTTTTGAAGGTACGTGTTCACGACTGTCACTCAAGTTGAAAGCTAATTCAATTTTTTTTTTAAAGTAAATTCCAGGACTTGCTCACCCAGTACTTGTTTTAAAATCAATACTGGCACGAAGAATTAAAGGGGTCATATGATGTTGCTAAAAAGAACATTATTTTGTGTATTTGGTGTAATGAAATGTGTTTATGCGGTTTAATTATTTTCCACATACTGTACGTTATTGTTTCTCCTCTATGCCCCGCCTTTCTGAAACGCGTCGATTTTTACAAAGCTCATCGGTCTGAAAAAGCGAGGTGTGCTGTGATTGGCCAGCTATCCAGTGCGTTGTGATTGGCCGAATACCTCAAGTGTGAGACGGAAATGTTACGCCCCTCACCATACTGTGATGCCCTGTGTCCCGGAGCGACAAGACAAAAACATTAAAACCCATTATAAACGAGGCATTTGTTGCGTCCAGTGGGGACATGATTACTGATAATAATGACTTATACTGTCTTTTATAAAACCATGTCGAAGGCCAAACTAAGTAGTTTCGCTTTCACAACGAAACAGCGTCACACACTGCACAGCGTCACACACGGCGGCCTAGAGTGAGCGGAGGCCGGAGGCCGGCTTGAGTGAGCGGCGGCGGGCGGGCTTGAGGCAACCACATGCGACTCTGCTTCGTCCACGGTGAAAGCCTATCCGGCGATCTACAGCACGAAGTCGGCGGCAACAACAATACTACATCGAGAATAAAAGTTACGCCTTCTTTCTTTGCGTGAACATTTGGGCGGCATTATGCAAATCTTCCCACAGAAAGAGCCTTTTTAGGTAGGCGTGGTTGACTCTTAACTTTTATAAAGAATATCTCTTTGGATTTGAGACTTTAGTCTTTGCAACTTTACAGATCTTCTTTATGCACCAAGAGCTTGTAACACTCCAAAGAGAAAGGAAAAATTGAAATTGCATCATATGACTCCTTTAAATGGTTTTCATAAACTATTGTCTAATATGAAATTAAACTAGCATGAAAAATTACAGCATGAGCCCTCCCTCTCACCTTAGTTGTCTGGACTGGAATAATATCTATTGAATTGCAATGTCATCCATTGTAGAAAACGATGTACATTTTGAACAAAAAGTTGATTGATTTGTTTGTTTATTTGTGTATATATTTTGTTTGTGTACCACAAATAAAAAATTTTTTAAATGGGTTGACACCCATCATTTTGATAGGTGGCAAAAGTAAATTAGTAATTAGTACGTTATTTTTGTAATTTTTTTTTTTTTTTTTTTTTTAAATGTAACCAAAAGTCTCAAATTCATGGAAAGTGCAGAAACCTCTTGAACTGGCCCCTTTATTACAAGAATATGTACAGCTTAGTCCAATTCTTTACAAATGTCTTGTTCAGATGTCAGCTAATGTAGAAATGGCAGGGTAGTATTGCTTGAAGCTGTGAATTTAAATTAAATGACTTTGTGTGTCTTTAATTCAGTTCCTTTGGTTGGATAGTTGGATTCGAAAGAACGTTCCTCCATTGACACCACTCTGCACCAAAGCCAATAATGTAAAGAAGCCTATCAGATATACAAGTATAAGTAAGTTATGATTTTTATTGCACTTTGACTTTTTGTTGTGTGGTGTCTTATTTTAGGAATATTGAGGCACCTCTTTAAAATGAAGTTTCCTTTTTGGCATCATCTACGATTCAATGTAGAACCTTCAACATCCCTGGAACTTTTCCATTCCACAAAAGGTTATTCAGATTATTAAAATGTTCTTCATAGTTTAAGTGAAAGGTTCTTTGGGAAACCAAAAATGTTCTTGTTGCAGCATGGCAAAATCCCCCTTTTGGTAACTTTATTTAAATTTTTACATGTTGACTTGGTTTGTGCACAGAATTTAAAAGGGCTTATTCTGCATTACTCTTCAGCAAGTTATTTGAGTGATTTTGCTTCTTGCTTTTGTTATGTGCATTAATATAATGTTGTCTTTACCCTAGAGAAAGCGAAACCAAAAACTATAAACGATATTGCCAAATTACTGCAGCAAAATGCCAAGGAGACCAAAGAGAAGAAACAATCAGTTATCACTGCTTCTGCATTGAAAGCTGCTACTAGTCCAACCAAACCCACTGCTACACCACATAAATTGAAGGACCAGAGTGATGCCAAAGAAATTATTATTTCAAATGCAAAAGTTCAAACTTCTACCAGCACCCTTCCAACAAAAGATGCTGTGGATGGTTATACAGCAAGTCTGCATAATAAGGCATACACTGAAATGTTGAATACAAAATATGCAGCATCCCAAGCTGTTGAGTCGGCTGAATCACCCACAATTAATGCACCACAAGAGGCGTCAGCTCAAGGAGAGATCAGTACAAATATCAGTCAAGTTTCTGAGCCGTCTTCAACAAACCCCTCAGAAGCCATTCCATCTTCTGAGGATGTTGCTTCTGCCTCTGAAAAACATGCAGGAGAAACTAGCGATGGAACAGTTTACATGCCTGATGTTATGGGGCCTTCCAAAGTGATGGCATCTCCTGAAGCTTCATCTGCGCATGAGAACGGTCATCTACAGGAGTTTTCTGATGTTTCAGGAGTGGTTGCAGTAACCGATGCATCAACTTTGGTAAACGTAGCACAATCACAGGACTCCTCACAGCCTCAATCCACTCAAGTTCAAGGCTTTCTAGCTCCCACTTGGTCTTCAAATGTCAAAGCAGACAAACCATCATCTGGCCAAGAGATCATCACTCAGGCACTTGTGTCTTTTACAGATGGCACAGCTAACTCCATACTAGATATTTCCAGTGCTGAAGCTGTGGTTGTTGCCTCTGGTGAAGTTCCAACCCTTCGAGAAGTTTGTCGTGAAGAAGCCATTCAGGTCTCTAGCACCATCCCAGAAGTCTCTTCACCTCAATCAACTGAGCATCTTCCTGTTGTTGAGACCACATCTGCCTCTCTAAGTAAGGCTGTAGATGCTATGTCAGAAATGTCTGGCGATGCTCAAAGATCTATCAATCTATCGGATGCAATTCTAGTGCAAACTGAGGTTTTAGAGGAAGAGGATCAGGCAGAGGCAACTGAAGAGTTAACTGAGGGTACGTTTCACACTTCCTGCATTCAATACCTACATAAATCTTACAAAAATAAGAATATTTTGTTGTTGTTTATGCACCCTCCCAATTTTTTGTTGACAGTTATTTGTGGGAAATTACTCCCAAGATATTGCAAATGTTATTTATATATTATCATAAAGTTAAAATTCACAAACTATGCAATTTTCAGAAATGCATAATTTTATGGAATTCATTGTTGAAACACATTTACTTGCATAATTACTTTGCATTTAAGTTTTTATAGTGCGACAGACTCATAATTTTTGTTTATGGTTGTTTCTTGTTATGTTTGCTGCTTATCTATTTTTTTTTTTTAAATGTATTTATTTTTGCAGAAAATACTAAAGTTCATTACATAGTTTAGAACTAGAATTCTTTTGCATTCTGTTTTTACTCAGTTGGGATGTTAGCTTTAGCAGTATTTAAAGTTTTTTCCCCCCTAAAATAAACAAAAAGACGTGCCATGCCACACAAACATAAGCAAGGGATTTCAGTCTCTAATCTGATGGATGTCTAAATTCAAGAACTGACCTGCTGTAACAACGAAGTGCAAGTTTATATGTGTACGGCTTCTGTAAACATTTTCCCATAACACAAATATTTGCTCACACTGATGCCTGTATTGAATCAGCACGGTTTGCTCTGTGGGTTTCTTTTGAGCAATTCTGATCTTTACCACAAGAGGATGGACATGCCTGTCTCTTGACATCCTTTATTATTATGGATCTTTTTTCTCTTTTTGCCTGTTTGCTTTTCATAATGCAAATACTTTTATTGGGATAAGTTATAATTAATTGGAAGGTAGGCCTATAAATATTGCAGTGCAGTAGAATTCTAATCTGAATTTTATTATCAAAGCACATAGTGAAAGCTTTCTGGCTAATATTGACATTTTAGAATTACTGCATATTTATGTGTAACAACTAACAGGGATTTCTCTCACATCTGCAGCACAACTGGATCCAATACAGAAACTCTTTCTCGACAAGATAAGGGAATACTCCACAAAGAGCCTGTATATACTACATAAATCAGATAACATTAAAACATTCCATGCATTCCAATATATATCAAACTTCTCACATATTCTTAATAACACTCTGTGTTGTCCACAGAGCCTCTGGTGGCCCTGTAGATGCTGGACCAGAATATGAGAACGCTTTTAGTGAAGAACTAAACAAACTCCAGAGACTCTATGGGAGTGGAGACTTAACCGAGTTCCCAGAATTTAAGTTCTCTGGTGGGTATATATTTTTGCCTTTGCTCTGTTTGAGTTACCCCATTTTTGTTGCGCATTTAGAATGATTATGAAAGTTCAGATTAACTTTTTTTTTTTTCATCTTTTTTTCAGAGCCTGAACTGGATGAAAGCAGCTCAAAATGAAAAGCTCACAGAAGCATGCCGTTTATGATACTAATATTTGAAATACGTCAGTTTATAAATCGCTAAGTTATTTGCGGTTACAGGAAAAAACAAGAAAGGGAAAGCAAAAAATAAAGTAGCTGGAACGTTAACATTTTCACACTGTGCTTTATTGATTTATTTTATTTTATTTAACGCTCTGGATGACCGTTTAAGACGTCCGAGCACCATGCAAAATCTCTTTTGTAATAATATGCATGCAACATTGCCCCCACAGACAGAAGTCTCAGGGGGCGAGCGCTTTTCCCTATACCGTAATGTCTCCTCCCACCTCATAAATATTCATGAGCAAAGTTGCCTGCGTGCCGTTACGCTGTGACGACATGGAAGAGCAGCGGGTCCCGATTGCTGCAGCCGCTTGTCATTGTGACGAAGATTGGCACTAAGGTAAGCTGTCACTCAAAAGCTTCTTTTCCGACTCCCTATCAATCAAGCGATCTGGGCCGCGCGCTAAAAATGCACTCGGCGCTTCCGTGGGAGGCGCGCGGTCTGGATGGTTTTGGGCTGAAATCGGATGTTTGGACGGCGGTTTCGGGGGAGATTTTCTGGCTCGACTCGCAGTCAAGGCCCAGCTCTTTTTTATGATCTTTTGTAGAAGTGCGAATGGCGGCGGCACTGGTGGGGAGGGATAGCCCGACGTCCCTTAGATTGATTGATAGGCGATTATGGGCAGGCTTTTTATTATATTTAAAGAGACAGAGACGATGTTTTTAGTAAGTGAGCGAAAAGTCCAGGCGGTTTGTGTTTTTGCGTTATGACGTAGGTTATGCAGTATAATTGAATATTAATTGCGCCCGCGGTTCTCATGGGTGTCTAGCGTTTCGAGTAAAACGCTATATAGATTTGAACATATAAGCAATGGGTTTGAATAGAGACTCCGAACAAACATGGCGCCTACAGTAATAGAGAGGATGAGATACAGTCAGGCATCTGTGGCTGAAGAAAGAAATAAACCATGACGAAGATATCAAACCACATTACAAGAAAATAGTGATTCCGGGAACGTTGACAAGCAAATCGATTATGTTTTTAAAAGTAGATATTTCCAGTTGTTCTAAGCCCATTCAAAGCGAATCACTCATTGAAGTCGTGTTGCAGTGCAGATACATCACGGAGATATTTAGCGTTGTTACTATTTACATCGCGACTTTGTGTTCGCAGAGAGCACTGCAGATGTTTAGCGTACAAGTTCATTTTGAAGCAAATGAATGTAATGCATCAAATCAAACAAGACTTTATACATCGTTTTCTCACTTACATGTAAAGTGCAAAGTTTTGATTTTGAGAAGAAAATACAATAAAAACTGATTTGCGTTTTTAATCGATACAGGTGTTTATAGAGCAAGGTGATTCATTACATGTATAATGTTGATTTTTATATATATGAAATTAAATGTGGAATTAAACGGTTATTTTAAAAACTATTTACTATAATAATTTAATAAAAACAAACAAAATGTTAATTATTCAGTTAGGTAAGGCTGACAGTAAAACTACCGATATTTGCATAATATTTGCATAAGTGTGCACGGTTATATGCTGGCTATAACGTCCAAATACAAAAAAATAAATAAGTTTATAAATATTGATTAATTGGCCTGACCTATATTTGCATGTCAGTAAAGCACTATATGGCCCTTATACAATGAATATAAAGAATCAGAATCGCCTGTATTGCCAAGTAAATGTATACATGTTCAAGGAATGTGTCTTGGTGTACTGTAAAAATACAATTAATAATAGTAATAACAACAACAAGTTAAACATTTTAAGGTAAGAGTAAAAAGAGAAAAGTAAAGAGAGTTAGTTATGAAATGAGCATAAATATATATATATATATATATATATATTTAACACACATA
>NW_015635037.1:538662-550436 GCF_001515625.1 Sinocyclocheilus rhinocerous | reverse complement strand
GTAAAGATTTGCAGCTGTTTTGCCGTTTTTCACATAAATCTTTGTCTTTTTTGTGACTGTGTCAGTTTAGTGGAGCTGAAGATCAGCTTTATAGAATGCCCAAGCGTTGTCCACAGCAACAGTAACTATGATGACATCCCCATCGGTGTCCATGGAGGATTACCAAGAGGCTGAGCAGGTTTGTGTTGCCAAAGAGCTCTTCATACAGCCAATGGAGTACCGTTTTTGTTTTGCGTGAGTGTGTTCAATTGCCCTTTTAAATAAAGCATTAATCATCTTTATATTGCAATAACAATTCAATAAACGCTTTATAAACATGCAAGTATGACATCTCACAATCTTGATGATGATTGATTGATGTCTTGTGAATTCTGGGAAGTTTGATCTCTGCGGCATCGGATGGAGAGATAGAGAGACTCGAGACTAACCCGAGATTTTCCAGCAGTCGTGAAATATTTTTAACATTTCCCCCTTTTCAATCAACACTATTGTTGCACTCCGTCACATGCACTCAATCATGTGGGCCTGTCCCAACTATAAAGTACAAAGAAAAAAACTGTATGAATGAGAAAAGAAACCAAAAGAACTGTGGGTTCTTGGCTTACTGTATATATTTTGATGTCCAAATAGATTATTACACAAGACATCTGCATATCTTGCATGTTGAGTCACTCAGTGTGCTGGTATCTCTGTATTTACACTGTTTTTCTGCTAAATAGTCTGAAACTAATGTGAAAAACCACTGTTAAATCTGTGAAAGCTTTCTAAATCTGACAGAAAAAGATAGAGTAGTCTTAAGGACTGAGAGAGAAGCCCCTTTGTAAAAAATGAGGTTTTGTTACATGCTTTGAAACCCCATGTCAGCCCTTAGGGTCTGTGACAGAGAGACTGTGTTTCTCAGAGCGGCCCACACACGGACGTTACCGCCCGCAGACATGCCAGCTGACACTGCTAACTTCCACATACCTCACACATCTTCATTCTCTGCCCCTCTGTGCTCCGTGCAGATGCAAGTGGGAGAGCAGACGGCGGGACAAGTGGAGGAGAGGTTGGAGGAAGAGGAGGAGAGAGAGGAAGAGGAGAGCAGCTCAGCACCGTCTGAGCCACAAACTCCTATGGAGGTCGACAAGACGGCCATTTACAGGTAGCTTCTTTTCTTTGTTCTTGTGACGTGTTTCTGAAAAAGCGCAGTTGACTGCGTTTTTGGTTTGATGTGTAAATGATGTGTTTGTTGACTGTCAGACACCCCTTGTTCCCCCTGCTGGCGCTGCTCTTTGAGAAATGCGAGCAATCCACTCAGAGCTCGGAGTGCGTGACCTCGGCCAGCTTCGATGTGGATATCGAGAACTTTGTGCGAAACCAGGAGAAAGAAGGCAAGGCTTTCTTCAGTGAGGACCCCGATTTGGACAATCTGGTAAGAATCACCCGTTAAACTGAAGTTTTTGGTGTTTACACTACTGTTAAAAAAATTGTAAATTAAAAAAAAAAATCTTTATAAAAGAATGCTGACCAAGGCTGCATTTTTGATCGAATAACACAATGTAAATAACTTTTTTTCTATTTGAATATATATTGAAATGTATTCCTGTGATGCAAAGCTGAATTTCCAGCATCATTACTTCAGTCTTCAGTGTCACATGATTCTTCAGAAATCATTCTGATATGCTGATTTGCTGCTCAAGAAACGTATTATTATCAATGTTCAAAACGGTCGCTGCTTAATATTTTTGTATGCATGATAATTTTTTTCAGAATTCTTTGATGAATAGAATTACAGCATCTATTTAAAAACAGAAATACTTTTAACAAAAAAAAGTCTGGTCAATTTAATGTATCCTTTCTGAAATTATTCATTTATTTCAGAAATAAAATAATTTTACTGAGACCAAGCTTTTGTATAGTAGTGTATATTAAACACAAAGAAGATTTGTTTAATATAAAAACTTTGTTCTTTGTTAATAATTTATTTTAATGTAATAACCTAATAAGTAATAATTTATCTAATTTAATTAAACAATTTATTTGAAAAAGGAATCTTATATAAATGTACCAGCCGTAACATTATAAATGTCTTTACTGTCACCTTTGTTCAATATAATGCATCATTGCTGAATATAACTCTTAATTTAAAAAATAAAAATAAACAATTCTGACCCCAAACTTTTGATCAGCAGTGTACATTCAGTAATGCATGATATATAACAGTCATGATATATATCAGTCAATATTAAAGATTTAATCGGCATCAGTTGATATGGATATTTAATTGTGCATGCTATTTTTACATTTTGATTAACTTTACCATCATCTAACACTCACTTTGTTAAAGGTAGGGTATGTGATTTTTCAAAAACACTTTAGAAAACTGATTCGAATATCAACATTGGCTACCAGAAATCGCTTACCCTGCCTTTAATCTTTAAAAACACCAATAATTTAATAACACTTTAATGAAATCTTTAGCAAATCTCAAAATGAACTTCTATTTTTATGCTTTACATTATAGTATTGTGATGTTTAAATTCACTTTATAGCATCTAAAATAACTAGTTTTAGTTTTTAGTGCTTATTACCCTTATTGTATTGGCCATAACTGGTGAAGCAGCGTTAGGTTGCTGCCTAATCAACTACCCAACATGAGGATCTAAAACATTATAATAATAAATATTTTAATTTTAGCACATGCATTTGAGCGTCCATCTCAGTCTACATGATTGGTGAGGAAGTGAAAGGTTTGGTTTTAGGGTGTCATACAGTGGGCTGGATTCAGGGTTCATTTTAATGCCCATGCAGACCTCTAACAGTTCATTAAGTTCAGTTGATCTTCTGATGACTGTACTGTGCTTTCTAATCGAACTCAGATGGTGAAGGCCATCCAGGTGTTACGGATCCACCTGCTGGAGCTGGAGAAGGTGAATGACCTGTGTAAAGATTTCTGCAGCCGCTACATCGCCTGCCTCAAGACCAAGATGAACAGCGAGACGCTGCTCAGTGGAGAGCCAGGAAGCCCGTACTCCCCAACACAGACACAGGTACGCTCAAAAACACTGTAGAAATCTGTCTCCATCTCCGCTCAGGAAATAACCGCTCTGCACATGTTCTCCTCACAGCCGCTGAGCTCGTTCTCTGGAGCCATGAGTCCCCAAGGTATTGTAGTGCCAGCGTCGGCTTTACAGCAAGGCAACGTTACCGTCACAGCCATAAACCCCACACAGGTGCTAACAGGTTTGTTGATTGTTTTACTCCTGCTCTCTGATTCGGTTTTCTTCCTCGTTCTCTCATTTCGTCGTATATTGACTGTGTGAGCGTGTTTGTTTTAACCCAGGTGGTACAGTGTATCAGCCTGTTACAGTTGTTACTCCACAGGGGCAGGTGGTCACACAGACTCTGTCACCTGGAACAATACGCATCCAGAACTCACAGGTGAGACGCCGTCAACAAATACGCTCATTTCATGCAGCATTCAGAGTTTTTCTGGTGTGCTGATTGTCAACAGCACATCTTCATAATCTATTACAATACGAATGGCATTAGCACACACATACACACACACACACACACACACTCCTGACAGCCACGTCTGTATTTCCCACAGCTTCAGCTGCAGTTGAACCAGGATCTAAACTTTTTCAGTCAGGAGGACAATTCGTCTAAGGCCAAGAGAGGCATCCTTCCCAAACATGCCACCAATGTCATGCGTTCTTGGCTCTTCCAGCACATCGGTGTAAGTTTTTTCTGTCCTTCACTGTTTTATAGTGTTCACAGAAAGAGTGTTTGATCACAAACGATGTTTCACTATTCACACCAAGTCTCAGAGCCCTCTTATTCTTTTAACCCCAGCTTAATCGCCTTACTTTTTTTTTTTAAAAATGAGTTGCAAACAGCATTTCATGTTCACTTCAGTGAAAAATACAGTACAGCCAATATCTCAAATGTAGTGGATAAATTGACAATCGCCTGGATTGGGGTAGTAAAAGTAATGTATAATAGGAATATTTTGTGGTAAAGTCATAATATGATTGGTCTGCTGTTATCAGTAATAATAAAAATAATAATTATTATATTTTATTAATAATTATTATAATAGTAAATAATAAAAATTTTCCTAAGTAGGTATAATGGATGTACATTACTATTTAAGTTTCGGGTTGCTAAGACGGCTCTTATGCGCACTAAGGTGGTATTTATTTAATAGAAAATACAGTCAAAATGGTAAAATTGTTAAATGTTATTACAAATTAAAACACCTGTTTTCTATTTGAATATATTGTAAAATGTAATTTATTCCTGTGATGTAAAGCTGGATTTTCAGCATCATTACTCGAGTCTTCAGTGTCACATGATCTTTTAGAAATTATTCTAATATGCTGATTTACTGTTCAAGCAACATTTCATTATTGTTGAGAAACATTTTTTCAGGATTCTTTGAAGAATTAAGTATAAAAAAAATTACATCAAAGCATTTATTTAAAATAAAATAAAAAAAACATTGTAAATGCTTGTCACTTTTGGTCATTAAGTATTAATAAAGATTTTTTAAATGTAAAAACTTTTGTTCTTTGTAAATAATTGAATAATCTTTATTTAATATCTTAATTTAATTGAAAACCATTTTAGTTGTAGTGCTGTTAATTGAATCTGCTGAAATATAATGAAAACTTCTTATCAGACCACAGAGCTACTCTGAGGAAAACGTTCTGACAGCTTGAATTGATGTATAGATGAATTAAAAAATGAAAATAGAAATGTATAGAAAAGAAATAGAAATGTATAGATGAATTAAGTGAGCTGGTAGGTGTTGATGGCACACATGTTTGCTTTCACTCTCACAAATACCAGCTGCTCATGTGACTAAGCGTCTGGAGAGAGCGCTGATCGCTGAAGAGCCCTGCGGGGAGGTTTTCTGTCAGGCGTCTGTTTAGACGGGCGGCCCACAGAGACACATTGTTCTAATGAAGCGGAGAAAGACAAAGTTAACATATAGAGAGTTCAAAGATAGAGACACTAACCAACAGAGAGAATTATTCCCCCCCCCCCAGCCCCCTTCCCCTACAGAAAATGAGAAGAAACAGATCGCCCTGCAGACCAACCTCACCCTGCTGCAGGTTAACAACTGGTGAGTTATCAGACGTTGATACATACTGTATGCAGGTCAGTGTAGTCGTCTGGATCGCCTCTGACTGACTCGATGTCTTCAGGTTTATTAACGCACGCCGACGGATCCTTCAGCCCATGCTGGACGCCAGCTCCTCGGACACACCTAAGAGCAAAAAGAAGACGCCCCAAACGCGCCCCCTACAACGCTTCTGGCCCAACTCCCTCGCCTCCTCTGTGTCCCAGCAACAGGTCACCATGGAAGACGGTACGGCCCATGAGACATCATAGATTAAGCAACACAGAATATGAGTTTAGTTTGAGGCGCAGTGGTACATTTTAAGATATAGAAGGGGCGTGCAAAACTCCAACTGTTGATAGGATGGTTGCCAGGGCATTGCTGTGTGGTTTCTGTGGTGTTCTGAGTGGTTTATAGCACATTGCTGTATGGTTGCTCTGATAATCTAATGCTTACTAAAGCAGACCTGACTGATTACATGGGTCCATTTTCTAGTCAATTATTCAAAAATACATTAAAAAGCAATTCAGACATAGAATGACTTGAATACACCTCTTTTATGATTAGTATATTTTTAATTTAAATAAAATTAATTTTGATCTTGTTGGAGAGTATAAAATAAAACATGTCATGACAATTGTTCTGACATCATAATGAAGAATTTTTTTTATTATTAAACAACCGAAATTCTTGAATATTTATTTATTTGATTATTATTAATAATAACCAAAATAACATTAGTAGTAGTAAAATAATATTTTAACAAAACAATTTGTCTGCCAAAAGTCATGTGGTGTGACCACCATGTAGAAATAAGTTTATATATATTTTTTTTTTAAGTATAAAAAAATATATATATAAAATAATATAAACAATTTAATGGTATTTATGGATGCATAATTTATGATTTTTGTAATTATTTTAATGTAATAAACATTTTATGTCTTAATTAAATATAATTTCCTGTTTAACTATAAATTATTTTAATTCTTATTATGTTATCTGTTTAATTAATTTTTAATTGAATACATAAATATGTTATGACATTTATGGAAGAATAATTAATGATATGTATAATCTTTGAATTTAATAATCATTTTATTTTTATTTAATTTGATTTCTTAATTCAACTGAAAAATAATTGAATTTGTAATGCTGCTTTAGTTAAAAACATTTTCATTGAATATAATATACATATATAAATATTTAATGATATAGTGTGTATGGATTAATAATTCATGAATTTAGTAATTATCTTCGGTTAATAATCTTTTTTTTGTTTTTTGTTTAAAAAAAACAAAATTGATTGTAATGCTGCTAACAAGTTAATTTAATTGACAACATCCAGATCTGTAGAGACTGAATCTAGTAAAATACAAGAAAAGCGTCACATTATCAAGCTAAGAAAAAAATGTTCTGACAGGTTGAATTAATGTAGTTTTTGTTTGTTAAAACTGATTAATCATTGATGATTATTAACTAGTGCTGTCAAACGATTAATCGCAATTAATCGCATCCAAAATAAAAGTTTTTGTTTACATAGTATATGTGTGTGCACTGTGTATATTTATTATGTATATATAAATGCACACACATACAGTGTATATTTTGAAAATATATACATGTATATATTTATATTAATATAACTTATAGTTTATATGAATGTATTTATTATATTAACATATATTTCTTAAATATATACATGCATGTGTGTGTATTTAGATATACATAATAAATATGTTACGTAAATTTTGGATGTGATTAATCGCGATTAATCGCTTGACAGCGCTATTAATAACTCATGAGACTTTAATCGTTTTTGCAAAAATAATGATTAAGTGCTATAATTTAATTGCCAATGTTTAGCAGTTTTATGAAGATTCGAAGCGTTTTGTTTGTCATACTCAGGTACTACGGTAACAGTCGGTGTGGGTGAGGACGGCCTACAGACGCTCTCATCAGATGGAGCTACGCTGGCCATGCAGCAGGTCCTGATGGGAGGTCACAGCGAGGAGGATGATGACGAAGAGGACGAAGAGGACGAGGACAATGATCCTTCCCACTCCGACATGACCAGGCTGGGCCTGGAGACCAGCGACTCGCTGTAGTAGGACTGAACGACACACACACACACACACACACACACACTCACACACAGTTAGTATAGAGAGAGACATTTAAGGCGCATCAGAGCACTAAGAAGAAAGAGACATTCACACAAACACCTCGGCTGACGTGTTGAAGGTCATAGAACATCCCCGAGCTGTCAAACAGCTCGTTTGAAGTACAGAGAAAGGGCTTAAAGCCACACACACACCGAAACAACCCACACACACAGGTCAAAATGAAGACACAAGCACAAATCTCTCTCACAGCGGAACGCACGCATCATTTCCGACGCAGTTAGCCGAGTGCACTTTTTGTATGATACTGTAAACTTAAAGGAAGTGTTGAAAGCACATTTTGAAAGAGCTAAAAGGAAGAAAAGTAAAAAAAAATGTTGATGCTGGATGATTCAGTTGTACTTATCCTCATGGTCTGGGATGCTATGATGATGAGATTTCGTCTCTTGCATGCCTGTGTTTGCTTTAATCAGGCACCAGGAAGAAGAAGGAACTATTTTTATAGTACACTTGTCACAAGTGATCGGTGCCAATTTGTTTGTTTTCTCCATTTGTTTGTTTTGCTCTGGTTTGCTATGTTTTGTAAGGAGTATTTATGTATGAAAAAGACAAAAAAAACACTTTTAACGTGCTCACCCTGTTTTGGAGGGGATTGTGGTAACTACTTAGTACAAAGTACAAAGAATGACTATCCGCTGAAGGCATAGACTCTGAAGCCTTACGTTTTTACATTTCTAATGCCACAATGTGAGACACTCTCATATTTATGGAAGCTTATTTCTTCTACAAGATAAAACAAAATTTAAAAGGTAATTGCGACTTTTTATCTTACAATTTTTACAATTCTGATTCGGACAATTTTTCTCAGAATTGTGAGTTTATATGAGTTTATATCTTGAAATTCAGAGTGTTTTTCTCGCAATTCTGAGTTTATATCTGACAATTCAGATTTTTTTCTCGTAATTCTAAATTTATATCTTGCAATTCAGATTTTTTTCTTGCAATTCTGAGTTAATATCTTGCAATTCAGATTTTTTTCTTGTAATTCTAAATTTATATCTTGCAATTCAGATTTTTTTCTTGCAATTCTGAGTTAATATCTTGCAATTCAGATTTTTTTCCCTCAGAATTGGCTATTTATATCTTGCATTTTCAAGTTTATATCTTGCAATTCTGAGTTTATATCTCACAATTCAGATTTTTTTTCTTGCAATTCTGAGTTTATATCTGACAATTCAGATTTTTCTTGTAATTCTACATTTATATCTTGCAATTCTGATTTTTTTTCTTGTAATTCTAAATTTATATCTCGCAATTCTGATTTTTTCTTGTAATTCTAAATTTATATCTCGCAATTCTGATTTTTTTTTTGTAATTCTAAATTTATATCTTGCAATTCAGGTTTTTTTTCTTGTAATTCTAAATTTATATCTTGCAATTCAGAATTTTCTCTTGTAATTCTTAATGTATATCTTGCAATTCAGATTTTTTTCTTGTAATTTTAAATTTATATCTTGCAATTCAGATTTTGTTTTCTTGTAATTCTAAATGTATATCTCGCAATTCAGGTTTTTTTCTTGTAATTCTAAATGTATATCTTGCAATTCAGATTTTTTTTCTTGTAATTCTAAATTTATATCTCGCAATTCAGATTTTTTTCTCGCAATTATAATATATCTTGCAATTCAGATTTTTGCTTGAAAATCTAAATTTATATCTCGCAATTCTGATTTTTTTTCTTGCAATTCTGAGATATCTTGCTATTCTGATTTTTTTCCCTCAGAATTGGCAATTTATATCCTGCATTTGCAAGTTTATATCTTGCAATGCTGAGTTTATATCTCGATTCTGGTTTTTTTCTTAGAATTGTGAGCTTATGTCACAATTATATCTCACGTTTTTTCTCGCAATTCTGAGTTTATATCTCACAATTCAGATTTTTTTCTTGCAATTCTGAGTTTATATATCGCAGTTCTAAGTTTATATCTCTCAACTGTGATTTATATCTCTCAATTCTGAGTTTTTTTTGTTTGTTTGTTTGTTTTGCAATTCTGAGTTTATATCTCGCAATTCTTCAATTAGTTTATACCTAGCAAATAGTTTATATCTCACAATTCAGACTTTTAATTCAGAATTTTTTCTCGCAATTCTGAGGAAAAAGAGCAGAATTGTGAGGGAAAAAGTCTGAATTGTGAGTTATAAACTAATTGTGAGAGAAAAGTTGTAAGTTAAAGTTAGAATTGTAAGGCTAAAGAGTCACAATTTCCTTTTATAATTCCATGGTGGAATTAAATAAAAAATAGCCTAAGCTTCCATACATATCTGATGTCACTTCCTGTGCAATCGGCATGGATACCGCGTCCAATAATGATACATTTGCAAGGTTGTGATAATGTTTGTGAAAGTCAATGCCTGTGTTGTATGAGAAGAAAATGTGCTTTTTAATGATTATATTGCAAAAACTCAAAGTGAAACAGAGAAGGACGTCAACAAGTCTTTGTATTTATGTATAGCTATTTTTTGGCAGAGGGACTCATCATTGATGTTAAACCCCTTCAGCTCAAACATTTACGACTTATTATTGATTATTCATAGAGTTTTTTAAAAAGTGGACAAAACAAATGTTTTCAATATTTAACAATTGATTGCATGTGTTTTCATTTATTATTGTAAAGAAACATACAATATTATTTTTTGAAACATAACGTATGCTCACAATAGAAATACAAATCTATCAGTGTAAACCCACAGTCGAGCTGTTAGTAAACTCTTGATGGCATATTTCAATAACAAATAAGCTGATATAACATACATTTTGATTAAATGTTTTGTCCCATTTTACAAGCTGAAATTTGTCCATTTACAGCTGTCACTTGATTGCGCTCATATATCCTGTTTTCTGCTTATTGAATGTGTTCAGTATGTGCTGTAGGCTGTCTGTACTGAGCGGCTTTTCATTTGCAGCAGTAGTCTTGTGATGCCATCGGTCAGATGACGAAGCCGAAAGGAGAAACTCTGATTGTTTAGCATGTGGAGGTTTCAACGCTGCACTTTGAGCATTTTTCTCTTAGCTTCTATAATCGCTTCTCTCTTACAAACGCACAGATTTGCCTTTCAGACTCTTGGTTTTGTAATAAAGAACACTTGTACCTGAAGGACACTTTGTTGTGTGTGACTGTATTTGTGCATCGTGTAGTAAGACATCAGAGGTCATGGGCCGAGAGAGTATTTTTAGTGTAACCTTCACTCAGTCTGGTGTGTAAACAAATGAATCATTTTTACTAATATTTAGTATTATTTTTGGTCTGTTTTCTCTGGATTGTTTGGTTTAGCATTTATTCATTTCGATACCAAACACAAAGGAAGTGAAGGCAAGAATACAGAGATTCGGAGGAGCAAGACAGAGACTTAAGACGATGCTTTTAATATGCCACATATCTTATTAACATGAATTTAATGAAGATAATAAATGCATCACATGTTAAGCGTGTATACATTTGGCCTTACATACAAAAATATATGCACTAAAATGTTTTGACATGCGTCGATGAATGATAAATAATTGAGCACAAATAAACAAGTGAATAATGTACAATAAATAGATACCGTTTACAAATAAACTGTAAATTACTACCTAAATTTGTTTTTTATTTTAACTGATTTTCATTCTGGTCAATAGAATCAACAGGAATTCTATTTAAATATAAGGGTCATTCTATAATTTAGTGTACATTTCATTTCCATTGATGATAATTCTACTTT
Organism: Sinocyclocheilus rhinocerous; assembly: GCF_001515625.1. NCBI lineage: Eukaryota > Metazoa > Chordata > Actinopteri > Cypriniformes > Cyprinidae > Sinocyclocheilus > Sinocyclocheilus rhinocerous. The sequence goes on along the minus strand of NW_015635037.1, from coordinate 539,438 downwards.
TTTTCTAACAATTTTCATAAATATCATATTTTATCCATTATGAGAATGCATAGTATAATCTCAATCATATATTTTGTATACCCTGTTTTTCAATTTGCTCTCGCCACATTACATAAAGCTTAATTTTGCCTTTATGTCCCTTAAATTACAATTTTTGCAATGTTCACTTTTTGAATTGAGTGGGTCTTGAGTTCAAAATAATGAATAAGAAAAGGTTAAAAGACTATCTATATTCCATATCTATAAAAAACATTTCTATAATTCAAATACCTAAGAAAAATAAACATTTCGAACACATTATGGTAAATGTCCTCTTAATTGTTTCTATATTTGATCTTCAGTGACCTATAACCCTTAGTTAATTTACTGAGAAAGAGTATTGTTTTTCCTGACATGAATTGTATCTGAAATTATAGAGTGAAAGTTATAGAATGAATCATATATTATATATATATTCTCCTTCATAAAGCCCTGTTCACACCAAGAACGATATCTATAAAGATAACGATATTAGAGTCCACACCAGCAAACGATATCGTCTGTTTATTCCAAGCGCACGTGCGTCTGCCGCTTTAAATTCTTGAGCTCGTTACAGCAGGATGAATTCTGATTGGCTGTCAATGTTTGTATCGTTCATCAGCTGGAAAAAATCGTTCTGGAAGTGATTCCAACGATATCGTTTCTCTGTGCCTTTATCGTTATAGTTGTGGTGTGGACTCTGCTATTCTTTAATATTGAGAACGATGTTTAGAACTATATCTTTATCGTTATCTTTA
>NW_015635037.1:494621-538315 GCF_001515625.1 Sinocyclocheilus rhinocerous | reverse complement strand
ATTTTGAAAGTGATTCCAACGATATCGTTTCTCTTTGTCTTTATCGTTATAGTTGTGGTGTGGACTCTGCTATTCTTTAATATTGAGAACGATTTTTAGAACTATATCTTTATCGTTATCTTTATAGTTATCGTGCTTGGTGTGAACGGGGCCTTAAGTCATGTTGGATGTTATGTATTGAAATAGAAGCTCATCCACTAAGAGATGCTCAGCGCCGCTGATCCTCTTCTTTCTGATCAAAAACAAAATAAAAAATATATATTATTTGTATTTTCAGAAGGAAACGCCACAAACATTATTAGCAGCTGAGGCACACAGGCAGGTATTCAAAAACCATTATCAGTTGATTTATCAGTTGAATGCTGAATGTTATATTAATGTGAGTAAATATAGGATTGTGAAATTTTAATATTGAATGTCTTTGATGAAATTAAAACCAAATGGAAAGCTTGTGCTAGTATCAAATTCTGTGCTGGGTCTGCAGTTCAATTTAATGCAGAATAGTCGAGAAGACGCAGTGTTTTACAACACAATCGCCGCTAGATGACTCCAGTGTCCCAGAAACCTTTTCAAAGGTCAAAGAGACTCTGAGGAGCAGGAACTGTGTCAGTTATTCATCAGCACAAACACAGTTAATGAAATATAAATCAGAGTGTTAACTAGCCAATGAGAATAAAGTTCACTTGTCATCCTGTAACTGAATATCACCCCGCCAAAGCTCCTTTACTTACTCAGAGGCCTAGTTAACTATGACTAGTTGGTCTGGGCATTATTAAAATATGGCTTGGATTTGGCAGAAAAAAAAACGTTGTGCTTGAAAAATCTCTTGACTCTTCAATCTGGAATAACACTTCTGTCATTTATAGTTATTTATTTACTTTTTAAGTACTTTTTTATTTAATTATTTTAATTAAGTAAATATAATTTTTATATACTTATTTTTGTTTGCACCGTTTTAAACATTTGTGTAGGACCTAACAAGCATGAAAAAAGGAAATTAATAATAATATGAATAATCTTAATAATTGGATTTTGTTAATACTTGCATTTTTTAAATATGAAAAAGTTGGGAGTACATCCAAAGTCAAAGTTCAAAGGAAGTTCAAATGTTCATATGGTGAGTGTCCCTCCACATTGAAAAATTTACTACTTTTAATTTACCATTAAATAATTCAGCTGATTTAGACATTTCATTTGTGTTCCATTGTTTTATGTTTGTGTGTCAGATTTTTATTGAAATAAATTAATGGTAGGCCTATAATGTATTGAATATATTATCTAATCGATGTTTGTTTTGAGATGCTATTGACACCATTGTGGAAAATTCATCTTTAATGAGAATTTGTCACTGGTGTTAAAACCCTTGCTTTACAAAACAAAACAAAATTATATAAGAGTAAACTAAATTAGATTTAAGAAAGAACAAAAGTTAAAGTCATTCTGCCTTTTATCATTATTGATAATGTCAAAATGCTAATAAATACTTTGAGATTTTGGGAATGGCAACTTAACAGAACTGATTTTCCAACCAAATGTGTTTTTTATTCATTTATTTTTATATATATACCTCCATTTGTTGCTGAATCCATGTGAGAGCTTCACTTATGCTGGTGTAAATTCCTGGTTTGTTTGCTTGTCCACAGCTCTCAGCCCAGCTGGCTGCCCCCACCAATGTCCACCCGGACCCCTGACAGGCCAGCGGCCCTCCGCTGTCCCCCTACAGACAGAAGACTAGGGGTTCAACTAGTGTTCATCGTCTGTTTGATTTCGTCATTAACTGAATTTTACCGTACATTTCTGCCATATGTACATCAATTTGACATAGTCACCACTGACAAGCTACTACTAAATATATTGTAGAAACTTAATTTTCTGTAAAGCTGCTTTGCAACGATTTGTATCGTGAAAAGTGCGTTACAAATAAACTTGAATTGAATTGAATTGAATTGAAGAACCAGCATGACTCTAAACCAGTATAGAATAAGTGTAAACCAAAATGGACCAGCACCAGACCAGCATAAACCTGACTGAGCGGACACAAAATCAGTATAAACCAGCCCTGATCACCATCAGTCCTAGTGCAGAACCAGTATAAACCAGTCTGGACCAGCACCAAATCAACATAAACCAGTCTGGGCCAGCACAGAACCAACATAAACCAGTCTGGACCAGCATCTAACTAGCATAAAACAATCTGAACCAGTGTCAGAACATTATAAACCAGTCTGAACCAGCACAAAACCAGTATAAATCAGTCTGGGCCAGCACCAGACCATCACAAACCAGTCTGGACCAACACAGAACCAGTATAAACCAGTCTGAAGTAGCATCCAACTAGCATTAAACAATCTGGACCAGCACAGAACCAGCGTAATCCAGTCTGGACTACCATCCAACTAGCATAAAACAATCTGGACCAGCACAGAACCACCATAACCCAGTCTGGACTAGCATCCGACTAGCATAGCACAGTCTGGACCAGTACCAGACCATTATAAACCAGTCTGGACCAGGACCAGACCATCATTAACCAGTCTCAACCATCACAGACCCATTATAAACCAATCTGAACCAGCACCAGACCAATATAAACCAGTCTAGACTAGCATCTAGCTAGCATAAAACAGTCTCTGGACCAGAACCAGACCTTTATAAACCAGTCTGGACTAGCATCTGACTAGCATAAACCAGTCTGGACCAGCACCAGACCATCATTAACCAGTCTCGACCATCACAGACCCATTATAAACCAATCTGAACCAGCGCCAGACCAATATAAACCCATCTGGACCAGCACAGAACCACCATAAACCAGTCTGGACTTGCATCCGACTAGCATAGCACAGTCTGGACCAGTACCAGGCCATTATAAACCAGTCTGGACTAGCAGCTAGCGTGCCTAAAACAGTCTGGACTAGAACCAGACCTTTATAAACCAGTCTGAACTAGCATCTGACTAGCATAAAACAGTCTGGACCAGTACCAGACCATTATAAACCAGTCTGGACCAGCACCAGACCATCATTAACCAGTCTCGACCATCACAGACCCATTATAAACCAATCTGAACCAGCACCAGACCAATATAAACCCATCTTGACCAGCACAGAACCACCATAAACCACCAGTCTAGACTTGCATCCGACTAGCATAGCACAGTCTAGACCAGTACCAAACCATTATTAACCAGCAGTGGTGGAAAGAGTACTGAAAATTTGTACTCAAGTACAAGTACTGTTACGAAGTAGATTATTTTTCTTAATTTGTATTTAAGTACAAGTAAAAGTACAGCTTTAAAAATATACTCCAAAAAGTACAAGTACCCGAAAAAACTACTTAATTACAGTAACGTGAGTAGTTGTAATTCGTTACCTCCACCACTGTAAACCAGTCTGGACCAGCACCAGACCATCATTAACCAGTCTCAACCATCACAGACCCATTATAAACCAATCTGAACCAGCACCAGACCAATATAAACCAGTCTAGACTAGCATCTAGCTAGCATAAAACAGTCTGGACCAGAACCAGACCTTTATAAACCAGTCTCGACCATCACAGACCCATTATAAACCAATCTGAACCAGCGCCAGACCAATATAAACCCATCTGGACCAGCACAAAACCACCATAAACCAGTCTGGACTTGCATCCGACTAGCATAGCACAGTCTGGACCTGTACCAGACCATTATAAACCAGTCTGGACTTGCATCTGACTAGCATAGCACAGTCTGGACCAGTACCAGACCATTATAAACCAGTCTGGACCAGCACCAAACCATTATAAACCAGTCTGGACTAGCATCTAGCTAGCATAAAACAGTGTGGACCAGAACCAGACCTTTATAAACCAGTCTGGTGGACTAGCATCTGACTAGCATAAAACAGTCTGAACCATTACCAGACCATTATAAACCAGTCTGGACCAGCACCAGACCATCATTAACCAGTCTCGACCATCACAGACCCATTATAAACCAATCTGAACCAGCACCAGACCATCATTAACCAGTCTCGACCATCACAGACCCATTATAAACCAATCTGAACCAGCACCAGACCAATATAAACCCATTTGGACCAGCACAGAACCAGTACAAACCAGTCTATACCAACACCAGATCACCATAAACCAGTCTGGACCAGCACAGAACCAGCTCAGACCTGTTTTTTGCAGCAAGGATGACATGATACTCACCCGTACACACAGTGCGCAGCAGTGAGAATCCAGCGCTCACTGATGACTGATCCTCCACACAGATGCTGGTTCTGGTAATGCAGGCTGACCTGCCACGGGACCAGCCCAGACCTCGACAGGTTCCCTCCCACAATACGACTGCGGACGGCTGGCCTGGAGCCACACTCTACACCGCAACACACAAACTGGATCTGAGTGGAAAACTCACTAACACCATGCAAAAGTCACCAAAACATGCATCACAGGAAAATAGTTAAAAATAGTTATTATAAAATTGCAACAATATTTATGTGTTTTCACTGTATTTTTGATCAAATAAATGCAGACTTGGAGAAGAGAGAGAAAACAATATCATCAAACACTCACCTATACACTTGACAGCAGTCACTACACCAGAAGTGCACTGAGTTTTTCTGGAATAATAGAAAATACACTTTTAGTGCCATCAATATCTTTCTCTCTATCTGAACTACACACACGGTTTCATTTCTATGCTTCCATTTACCTTTGTATTAAAAAAGCAAATCAACTCTGTCTCATTTCATTTCAGTGTACTCCACACTGAAATTAAATGAGACAAGAGTTGATTTGCTTTTTTCAAGATGGCTTTCTTTAAGACAGAATCGGCTCAAAACTATGAGGTTCCATTTGTGTCAAAAATGGACAAAGACAAATGTATAGTACAAAGCACAAAGCAGTCGACTCATTTTTGACACAAATGGAACCTCATACAAAACCTCTTCTTGCCAAAAAAAAAAAGCCATTCTGGTGTTCATACATCTGAAGGTTAGAGATCTCGCAGCTTTGGGACTCAGAGACAGTCCTGACTGCTTTATCAGGAACTAAAGACACTTCTGAACATCAATATATCTACAGAAGTACTTCAGATTGTTTGGAGTCAGTGTTGAACAATCTGCCATGCAATGCGTCAGTCACTGGACTGATCTTATTTGACAGTCTTTGGCCTGAATAACACTTCCTCAGGCTTGAGTCAATTTGATTTAGAGTGATTGTAATGCTCATTTTAAGCTAAGGCACAAGTGCTGTCAATATTAGTTGGTTACTTTTTAAAACTTACATTCATGTTAATTTTGAATTAGACATGAAAAGAAAATGACTCAGTTCAGTAAGGGAGTCATTTGTGACCTTAGTAATGACTCTGACACTGGCTGGATGGTTCTGATTCAAATCACTTAAAGGAATAGTTCATCAAAAATAACAAATTTGGTGAAAATTAGCTCAACCTCAGGCTATTCAAGATGTAGAAGAGTTTGTTTCTTCATTGGAACAGGTTTAGAGAAATTTAGCTTTGCATCACTTGCTAATCAATGAATCCTCTGCAGTGAATGGGTGCCGTCAGAATGAGAGTCTAAACAGCTGATAAAAACATCACAATAATCCACAAATATTGACTCCAGTCTATTAATTAATGGCTGGTCAAGCAAAAACCTGTTTGTAAGAAACAATGCATTTTAAAGCATTTTAACTTTATGACCAAAATACGTCCATAATCCATAACACTTAATCCAGTGTAAAGGTCTATCCCCTGTTGTCCTCTCATATTAAAATCCACAGACATATTTGTTTAGAACTGTTTTAGACTGTTTTCACTTGTAAATCGTGCATGGTCTGTGCATATTTCATTTCTGATTCAGACAAGATTACATTTTCACTGGAGAAAACACTATTATGGGTAAATGAAAACATTGTTTTGTTTGGAAGAAAAGGATTGAAGTTAAAAAAAATCTTGGTGGATTTGTTTAATACAAACACACAGCTTTTCACTTTACAAGACTTTAATTGATGGACTGGAGTCATGTCAGTTACTTGTGAATTATTGTGATATTTTTATCAGCTGTTTGGACTCTCGTTCTGACAGCACCCATTCACTACAGAGGATCCACTGGTGTGCAAGTAATGTAATGATACATTTCTCCAAATCTGTTCTGATAAAGAATCAAACTCATCTACATCTTGAATCGCCTGAAGGTGAGCAAATTTTCAGCAAATTTTTATTTTTGTGAACTGTTCCTGTAGATGCGCATGACAATCACATGCGATTAATTGCACAGCCCTACTGTAAGTGATTTGAATCAGAATCATCCAGTCGGTGAATGATTCAGAGTCATTACTATGGTCACAAATGACTCCCTTACTGAACTGTCAGTCATTTTATTTTGAAAATTAACATTTGCATTTTATTTTCTTATTCTCTTAAAGTTCATTATTTTGGCCAATATGTGTGACCATTCAGTTCCGCCTGGAGCCCTGAAAACTAAATTTTTTACATTTTGGAAGGGTACATTTGGTTTCTTTTGCACGCAGGAGTATAAAGGAAAGATAAGGATGTGATATGTGGCCAAGTATGGTGTCCCATACTCGGACTTTGTGCTCTGCATTTAACCCATCCAAGTGCACAGCCGTGAATAGTGGCCACATACACACACACACCTTGAACACACCCGGAGCAGTGGGCAGCCATTTTTGCTGTGGCACCCGGGGAGCAGTTGGGGGTTCAGTGCCTTGCTCAAGGGTCTCACCTCAGTTGTGGTTACTGAAGGTGGAAGAGAGCGCTGGTCATTCACTCCCCCCACCTACAATCCCTGCTGGAACCGAGAGTCGACCCGCAACATTCGGGTTACAAGTCTCTAACCATTAGGCCAGGACTGCCCCCAAAATAAGGTTTACCTGAGGTGTGAAGAGTTTTGGATCTTGAAGTTGTCTTGAAGGCCTGTTTGGTTGATATTAAGAGCCACTAGATTATTCTGAAAGACTGCTTCAATGGAGGAGATGGGAACATCAGTAGAGCTCACGTAGCTACAATCAGACAGAGGACAACAAAAGAGCAATCATTAGTCAAATGAATTTTCCTTAAATAGCAGGCATGGGAGATGATAATATCGGCTCCGATGTTAGTCAGTGGAGATGAAGACAATAATTGCAGACCATGGATCTGAAGTTACTGAGATTATAGTCTGGATCTTTCACAGCTGTCCCACTGAGCAGGACACTGACGGCTGATACTATAAATAGCAGAACCCTATGAAAATTACACTAAATTTGTCCTAATTTGTACACCAAAAATGCCATGCAAATTTTTTATTATGAATAATTTTATCATTTTGAAAAAAATTCTAGTTATTATTTTCCAAGCTCTGAAATATTTTATTGGGTAGAAATTTTGAGTAAAAATATTTTTAAAAGGTAATTTTCCTTAATCTTTATCCAGTAATTCACAAACAGCTGGAAAGGTCATTAATTCATTGGTCAAAAAGAGTAGGAACCCTGAAGAACATTCGGCTCTTGAAACCTAGTTTCCCATCCATGTTTGATTGTGTCATTTAGTTCAGGTGTGTGTCAGTAATTATCTTCATTAGCTTCTGTACTTATAGTCCAGTCTGTTCCATTAGTCTCTGTGCGGTATTGAATGTCGATGTTGCTGTATGTGATGTGCTACGTGTGTCTCCTGTTGTGGATTTACCCCCGTGTGGATTATATTAAATACGGTTTGAATTCATCTCCTTCTTCGTGTGCTCCTCATTCCACCGTAGCGTGACATTATCATTGCATCAGATGTACCAGACGAAAAAAGACAAAAACTGCACACATCCAGCAGACAAAAAGCTCAATGAGGGTGCTCAATCACAAAAGTCAGAAAACGGCAGCAAACCAGAGCTCCAAAAGTAGAAAAATAATTTAATGCATGCGATATTTCAAGCCATATGGTCTGATGAAGAGCTGTTCACTGTCAATGTTGCTGTACGTCTTTTTTTTTTTTTTTCTACTTTTGAATCTCTGGGGTGCCAAATTGTTCTTAAGACCAAATATACCAGAGGAATATAATTGTCTGATAGTACATTCTTTGTACCTGTTGTATCCCAGTTGTTTGCAGGCTACAGAGCCCAGGTGAGAATCCCAGCCTTCAGAGCACACAGTCCTCCATGAGCCCCTACTGAACACCTGCAGCACAGAGCTCCTGCCACTCACACGCACTGAGAGAGAGAGACAGAGAGGTTAGGGTCAGGTTTGAGGATTGGGAAAGATTTGCTCATGGGGACAAAATTGGTGTCAAAGTTGATCGTATGTAATTTTTTCTTTGAAATCATTTAGAGTATGGATCAACAGAAATGTGTACTGAAACAATAAATAGAGTCGATATATATGTTATATGTTGATTTTAAGGTCAAGAAGAGAAGGATAGGATCAACCCACCACAGCTGAGCTCGTCTTCTCCATCTCCACAGTCCTCGACTCCATCACACACAGCATTTCTGCTGATACACTGAATCGACGACAAACAGCGGAACTTTCCTGAGCAACTCTTCAGACCCACTGGAGAAAAGGAGATTGAATGCATGATGGTGACAAACACACACACACACTCCTGTCTAAAGGAAGTTTACACAACCATCTGTCATCATAGAGCAGGGTGGAGCTCATTAAACATTTACAGTTCCCACTGCTCAGGATGAGTTTCATTTAATAAGGAGGATACTTACTTACCTTCACACACACATATATTTTCTTGCCATGGTGGGGAATTGCTTTTGACTTCTCTTGTCTATTACTAATCTAATAATATTTTTTCCCATAAGCCTATACCTGACCCTAACACATTTTTATTTTTTTCCCATTTAGACATTATTTAGTTTGTCAAGTTTAAGTTTGTAAGGTTTAGGCAAATCTGCCCAAACACAGGTTAATATATTTGTATATTTGGAATCATTAAGTTTTTTTTTTTTTAAGTAAAAAATGTAATATTGTGAAACATTATTACAACTTAAAATAACAGTTTTTTTTGTGTTTTTTTTATATATTTTAAAATGTAATTTATTTCTGTGATGGCAAAGCTGGATTTTCATCATTACTCCGGTCTTCAATGTCAAAAATTATTATAATATGATTATTTGCTGCTCAAGAAACAATTTAGTATTGTTTTATATTATTATTGGAAAATTTAATACATTTTTTCTTCAGGATTGTTGGGACAGAGGCAAAATAAAAACGAAGAGGTTATAAAATATCCACGTTAAACTGTTCACAGTAAGCAGGTGAATTGGTAATAGGTCAAGGTATCATGTTTGGGTATAAAATTAGCATTTCAGTCTTTGCAAGCAAAGCTGTATCGTGGCTCATCACTTTGTGCCAAATTTCACGAGAGAAGTGTCAAATCAAAAATCACATTTCGCAATGCAAAATTGCAAAGAATTTAGGTCTTTCACCAACTACCACACGTAATATTGTGAAAAGATTCGGGGAATCCAGATAAATCACAGTACATGTAAGGCAAGGCAGGAAACCTCAGTTGAATGTGCTTTACCTTTGAGCCCTCAGATGGCATTGCATAAGAAACCGTCATGCTGTGGTGTTAAATATAGCCACATGGGCTCAGGAGTACTTCAGAAAACCACTGTCATTTACCACAGTCTGCTGCTGCATCAAGAAATGCAACTTGAATCTCTGTTACTCTAGGAGAAAGCTATACATCAGTTCTATGCAGCAATGCTGCCGGGTTCTCTGGGCCAGAGCTCATCTCAGATAGTCAATAAGACCACATTTCAACTTGTTTCCGGAAAAAATGGATTTCAAGTTCTCAGTCCCAAAGACCAAAGGGTCCATCCAGACTTTCATTAGCAACAGAAGCAAAAGCAAACGTCTGTCATGGTATGGAGGTGCAGCAGAGCAAACAGCATGGATGACTGGCTTATGTGCGAAGGTACTTTTGACATAGAGGCATATATTGGGATTGAACAGAGACATATACTGCCATCAAGATGATGTCTTTCATGGGAAGTCCATTCTGCATGTACTACAACAGCGTGGTTTCGTAGACAGAGTGAATGTGCTAGACTGGCCAGCAGATCTATCTCCTATTGAAAATGTATGGCTCATCATGAAAAGGAGAATCAGACAATGATGATCACAGACTGCTGAGCATCTGAAGTCTTGTATCAAGTCAGATTGGACAAAAATTTTACTTACAGAACTTTAACAATTAGTATCCTCAATTCCTAAACAATTAAAAACATTGTAATTAAAAGGACCGTTGATGTGACACAGTGTTAAACATGCCTCTGTCCCAACTTTTTGCAGCCGTCAAAATCCAAATTTGTTCATATTTACAAAATACATTTACGTTGGTCAGTGAAAACTTTGGAAATCTTTTCTTTGTACTTTTGTCAATTAAATAAAAGTTAAAGAGAATGAACAAATCACAGATGCTTGATTTTATTGTATTTTACTAAATGTCCCAGCTTCTCTGGAATTGCGGTTGTAGAATGATTTCTGAATACCGGAAATATAATACAACGCTGCCATCACAGGAATAAACTACATTTATATGAATATACCATCATTTTTTCAATTGAAGATGTCTCTGGACATCCCTAAAGGCAGGTTTGGTCAGATTTAAATAACCTCTGGAGGACAATTTTGCTCCCAAATTACAAAAAAAAAAAACACAGACTCACCTCCCAAACCTATTCCTAGAACCAGAACCAAGACAATAAGCAATCCCAAGATGATGAGCAGAGCCAGCAATCTGCGAGACACATATGGCCAACACAAAGACTTCAAGTCTGACAGTCTTTCTCCTGAGAGACAGAGAGAGGGAGGGAGACAGCTGAATGAAATCAGTCTGCTAAAGGCCAGAGCTGCCAGCGGAGTAAGACTGATTAGATCACTGTTAGCACCTTAAGTGTCCGTCCTCTAACCCATGTGTAACTGGCCGTGTAAAGCACATGCTGAAGCCATTTTTGATTGTACTTACTCAATGTGACACACCAAGAAAGCGAGAAGCCTGCTTACCGTCCAAGAAGGGCTGGACCTTGATGACGGGCACACCTGGGCTGGGTGGGATCTGAATGTTATGGGCTTTATACACAGGCAGTGGAGCGGACGCCACGGCGGGCAGCTCAACGGGGACGTGAGGGTCCTGCGAGTCTGGGTCGTAGAAGTGACTGGAATGGCTGTTTTGACTGCTGAAGGAACTCACATTGAACGTGGTGGGCGTCTCGACAACAGGAAGGTCCTCTTCTGTGACAGAGACTAACTCAAGAGCACCAGATTCAGTGCCGTCCTCTACCGCATCCTGAGAGCGTGCGAGAACAATGACAAATAAGAGACACTTTTAAATTATACCAAGGAATGCACAAACAGTCAAACCTTTGGAAGTAATTACTTTTTTTTATGATTTAATGATCATCTATGTTCACCAAGGGTGCATTTATTTGATTAAAAATACAGTGAAACAGTAATATTATTAGAATTTAAAATAACAAATAAAATAGAATTTTTTTTTATTTGAATATGTTTAAAATTTAAATTTATTCATGTGATGACAAAGCTGAATTTTCAGCATCATTACTCCAGTCTTCAGTGTCACATTTTTACTGCAGTATGATTTACTGCTCAGGAAACATTTCTTATTCATTGTATTATCATTATATGAAAATGGCTCTATTTATTCTTTGATTAATACAAAACTCAAAAGAACAGTGTTTATTTGAAATAGAAATCTTTTGTAACATTATACATTTCTTCATTGCAATGCATCCTTTCTGCATAAAAGTAGTCTATTTTTTTTCTTACCCCAAATTTTTTAATAGTAATGTATCAGCGGTTTCTATAAAAATATTAACTTGTTGCAACAATCATATGATCATGTGACACTGAAGACTGAAGTAATGGCTGCTGAAAATTGATCTTTGCCATCACATGAATAAATTGCAATTAAGAAATATATTACAATAGAAAACAACTATTTTAAATTGTAATAACATTTCACAATATTACGTTTTTTTCTGTATTTTTTATCAAATAAATGCAATAAGAGATTCCTTTCAAAACATTTAAAAAATCGAAATGATTCCAAACTTTTGACCAGTAGTGTATATTTATATGGGGGGGGGGATAATGATGTTTTTGGTGATGCTTAAAGTAACAAAAAAAAAAGAATAAAAAAAATCATCAATTAAAAGAAAAATTTAATTCTTGAAAAAAAGAAATGCTGCTATTAGTTGTTTGGCATAATCTATTATTGTTTAGCATATTAAAAAAATAAGCAGCGAGGCTATTTGGTTTTGAAATATAAGTAATAAATGTCCACCAAATCAAAACCATTTTGTAGTGTGTAAGTCACATGCAGGAAGAAAGAAACCCAGACAGGCAGAAACACCTTTAGACCCTTAGTTAGTTAAACAAACAAACAAGATATTTACATGAAAAGGCATGCTTCATTAAAAAATGAAAAAGATAGATGTCAGCACAAAAAAAAAACAGTAGTGGAAAAATATGTTTGAAAGCTTAATGACCAAGTTGTACATGCAAGTGTATTCAGTGTTTAATGACAAAAAAGCGAGCGCATGATAGAAAGCGTGACAGCAGAGGATATGTGGGAGCTGCTGTGATAGACCCACCTTGTCAACCTTGATATAATTTAAAAGTGTCTGAGACACAAGGACACCCGCAAACACTGTGACATGTTGAATGCTCCCTTACCCTCTCCTGTCGGCTTCCTCCCTTTGAAACGGGCCGCTCCGTCTCTCCTGCTGTCTGGGAAGAAGCCATGACTCTGCTCTCGTCCTCTCATCTTCACTCCATCTTGGATGACAATGACATCGATCCACTTAGGAAGTGAAAAAGTGATCCTGGGAATCCAAGGCCCTCAGTCGGTTTAATCCTTGTTAGAAAGAATGAATTATTTCCCAGCGAGTCCAAATCCAAGTAACTGCCTGTGAAATTAGCTTTTGAGAAATTGAGAAATGAAGGGGATCATTTGAAGGCGACTAACTAGAGCGCTACAGATCTGTCCTTCTGAGTGACTTCATATCTTATTCTTGTTCATGTCTCGCTCTCTCTCTCTCTCTCTCTCTCTCTTTCTCTGCCACACCTGCTCTTGAGCTCAAAGTGACACCTGAGCAGGTGTGCAGCAGTGTTTTGTCGTATCACTACAGCTGTGGATCAAGTAATGCTGGACAGTCTCAGCATCTGAGGTCCGGTTACACTGAAAGGTCAGGCAGGAGCGCCAAGCACTAAAAGGTCATCAGTCTGTAGGCTGTTCCCTAATTGAACCTCCAGGGCCCATAATTATATTCATCAAGGACCTTGCGGTTTCTAGATCTGTTTTTTAAAAATAGATTCAAACCCAATTAAAGAACAACTTTTATTATGAACTTAAATTTTTAGTTACTGAAAATTAGTTTTGATATTTTTATAGTTTTTATTATTATATTATATTATATTAAAGTAAAAAAAAAAAAACATGGGCGTTCAGAGACTGTAATAAAGAAAAAAGTAAAAGACTGAAATGAACATGAACTAAAAAAAAACATGAAACATTATATTTTTCATTAAAAACACGAAAAAATATGATAAACATATTTTTTGAAAATGTATTTATTTATTTTGTGTGTGTGCTTAAAGTAAAATATATCTAGGTGATCAGAGAATGGTGAAAAACCCACAATTTAGTTAATTTTCTTCACAATTGTTTTCATATCAAAGAGTTTCTCAATGTATTTTCTATTCTATAAAAAAATACATTAAAACGCAGTTCAAAGTAAAAACATATATATGTTCAGATATTTAAAAAAATATTTTTAAAGCAATGCTATTGGACATTTTCTTTATAGATGCAAAAACAAAAATAAATAAATGGAGTAAGTAAAAGTAAAAAATGTCTACATGTTTGTAGATTGTAATAAAAGAAAAAAAAATATTGTTAGAAGACTGAATTTTTTGGGGGAAAATGTTTGGCATAATGTATTACTGTTTAGCATAGTAAAAATAAGCAGTAAGGCTCTACTAGTAATAAATATCCACAATGTTTAGTGTAAAGCAGGAAGCTATTTTATTGTGACGCAGGCAGAAACGTCTTTATCTTAAATAAATACATACATACATAAATGCTTGGAAGCTCGATGATTTAAATTGTATACTCAAGCATATTCAACGTGTAATGAAATGTCTTTTTGTCATCAAATGACAAATGATTAAATGAAATGTCATTGAATCTACAAATCATTGGATTTGTTCAGGTTGTTCATTATGTGGGTGACACAGTTAACGAGTGTCATTACATCAGACTAATACTGAGAACCCTTGTTAGTTTTCCATCATGCTCTGAGAGCTGTATCTGGTGTCCTGGTGTCTTTTTTTACGCCGTGTTTCTGAGATACATTAGAACATACTGGTAAAAAATGTATAGCCTGAATGCACTGTAAGTCGCTTTTGGATAAAAGCGTCTGCTAAATGCATAAATTATTATTATTAATTAAATTAAATGATCAATTATAACTTCCAGTGATCCTGAGACGGATACACGCACCGTCGCGTTCTCACCAGCAGATGTCACTAAAGCATCTGGCGCTGCATGACGCATCGTCGTTGCTCGGGCTTTTAGGCAGCTGTTCATGAGTCAGCGGTCTTCTCGGTCGTTACGGGTGAAGTGGGCTCTGTTGCAGTGACGATTCACACGTTTGTGTGATAAAGGAACCGAATTTTGCGCGGTTATAATCCGGTCCTCCCTCTCTCGCGCGCAGTCACGGCTACTGGATAATCTGAGATGCGTTTGACTCAGCAGCCATAGACTGACAGAAACAGAGGCCAAATATCCAGTGGCATTTATAGTTTCAAAACTTTACTAACTATTGCCTCCAGTGGAAGATCCAGATCATTCATTTTCAGCCATGAGCAACACATTGACCAGTGGTCTGTTAATGGTGGTTATGCAAATCTTCCCACATAGTGAGGTAGATATGTGGGGGCGTGTTAGAACGAGGCGTTTTAGGAAGGCGTGGACGAGTCTTAACTTTTATAAAGAATATCTCTTTGGATTTGAGACTTTAGTCTTTGCAACTTTACAGATCTTCTTTATGCACCAAGAGCTTGTAACACTCCAAAGAGAAAGGAAAAATTGAAATCACATCATATGACCCCTTTAATAAAATATAGGCTAAATTATTCATCTCTCATCATGAAAAAGTAACATGACATGTATATTATAACAAATTCATTATTTTGTATGAGAAACAGTTCATTCAGCCTTGAAATGTTTCTGATCACTTATTAAAATTATTTTAAAATACATATCGGAGTCCATATTATGTGGGAGTGTGTTTCTATACTTAGTTACACTTGTGCAAAATGTGCACAAAAATATCCCCAGACACAAAATCAATTGTCTTAAGGACAATTACTCAAAAGGAAATGTGGCTGATAAATAAAGGAAAATAGTATTTCACTCTAGAAAATAAGACATTGTTACTTTTAGGGGTGAGATTAGAGCTAGTCCCTCAGAGTTTGCTTTATTTTATACATATGTTATCATTTAGATAGCTCTTTAAATGATTCATATTCGATCATTCTTTGTAGCACCTTAGAAAAGGGGTAGAGAAACATTCTCTCAGTATCTCACCTGTCACTGAGGCCAGACAAACCGCTCTGACCTCGTACGTTTAGATTCATAGTGAGGTAGGCAACATGCCAAAGATAAAAAAGATGAACTAAAGCCTGAAGCTGCCAGCCCACCTGTCCAAAAATAGTCCTGACCTGAGGCTTTGCATACGAGTCAGAATATTTTAGTTTCAGTGGACAATAAAGTACATAGGGCATTTAGGATAGTGGTTTTATACCATAAATATTCAAAAGAATATGTATTAACCCTCTAAAGCCTGATATATGAAATAATAGTCAGAAAGATCTAATTGATTTGAAATGCATTTTTGTTGTCTTTTATGGCTCATGTAGTATGATATGAGAATATGGAACTCATATTCTCATATCATACACCTCCGTTTTATTCAGAGGCCCAAACTGAGCAAAAATATGCAGTTTGTTGCAGATGTTGTTATTTATATGGCCAAATGAAATTCTGATAGCTTGTAATGTAAATGGAGATCTTTATACATATGAGTTGTCACTCTATATCTCCCAATAATATGTCTTAAGATATTTATATGCTTAGTGTTATGATCAAAGCTCTGTAGTTTTTATTGTCAGGGGAAAACATAATACAATACATAACTGAGAAATACAAATGAATGTTACACAAAAATCTGATTTTGACATCTGATTCTGAAATAAATAAATAATCAAGTAGCCTAAACCTAAGTTGTCATCTTGAAATATTAATACCAATATAAAAGTTATTCTTTTATACTTTCATTGAAAAATTTCACAGCAAAAAGACAGGTACACCACGACCTGAAGGTGGACATTTTTACAATTATAGGCTACTAAAAGGCTTTTTACTTTCAAAAACGTATAATCTTATCTTAATCGTATCTTTCAGATAACACAACACTTAGCCTATCAAATATGATACAGTAGGCTTTAGGGTGACATATGTAAATCAGTACAATTATAATATAGTTGGTAATTTAGGGGACGCATTAAGTAAATTACTGAGACATTTTATTTATTTATTGTTTGTTTGTTCAAGGGACACTTAAAATTGAATTTAAAACAATTTATTAAAGAAAAAAGAATAAAGCACCAGAATTAATTTTCATGGATAGAGGCGGATAGACATCACAGGTTGCCGACAGCGGTGACGTCAAACATCACCCATTCACGGCTTGACGTCACCGCCGACTGCGCTAACGATTGGAGGATTCTAGAGCGCGTCTTTGTGTAGAAGGACCCCACTTCCGCAACTCTACAGACTTCGGTTTATTGCGCTAATCCATCGCTGTATAACACGCCATTTCTTAAGGAGTGCACAAACTGCGTCGTTTCTCAAAAATAAGCGAAAGACAATAAATGCATACATTTATCTTCCATATAAATCCAGCATTTCCTAATACTCATAATTCCCAACGCAATCTGGATTTATTGAGGGTTCACCTTGGTTTATATGACGGATTCACATTGATTTCCTCAACCCATTCTTCTCTATCTCAATGCATGATAAATCTAGCCCACGGCGGACACGAGCGTCGTCGTGATGTCAGTGGATTTTAGGTGCCCCCTCAGGATGCCTGAGTAGTTGCGCTCGCTGCCAATGAGCGTCTCCAGTGTGAATGTCCTTCATTTCTCTGTCTGGCTAGAGAACTTGCCACCACGGATCCTAATCTGGATTTAAATAGGAAAGAAAAGCACCTCTCCGGTTCGCCGCTGCCCCTCAATCGCCTGACATTCTGGAGCGTCTAAAACAACTTTAACTGAGCGCGACATGGAGTGCCGAGTGCTGTCGATTCAGAGTCATGTCGTGAGAGGATACGTGGGAAATAAATCCGCATCCTTTCCGTTACAGGTGAGCATCGTTCATCCGAGGCTCGCGACGGCTGGAGCGGCACGATACACTCGTGATAACTGTTATGTTATGGTGCATGACAGCGTGCTGCTGCTGGAGAAAGGAAAGGTCACATGGTCAACATTCCCTTGCATGCTGTTCTTGTGCAATTTGAGGTTTTTATGTAGTAAACTTCCCTTATGCCAAATCTAGACTATTGCATTTCCAGAACTTGGCCTCTTGATGCTGGTTGCAGTGATATACGAGGCTGAATTTAAAATATGCTCCTATTAATAGTAACTTGGTTAACTGATTGTCACAAAAACTTAAAGCTCTGGTTAAGAGGCTCGTGCTGTCAAAACACTGCCGTTAATCAACGTTAATCATCACCAGAAATGATTGGGATATCGTTGAATCTCGGTTTCTGATAGATCATTTGGCATGAGGGATCGCGCCGCGTCCAAACCATTAAATCGGGCTCATTAGGTTTTGAATGTCTCCAGCTGTCATCATGCCATCAGAAAGCGGCTCTTCTTGTGACTCGAGCCCCTCTTCTGCACGCTCGCGCTGCTGGCGTACGTTTCCCAGACTGACGTCACAGCCGGGACACTCAATTCAATTCCAGCGAAATCGTGACATTTTTCTTTCCAAGGCTCTTCCAGCCGTGTCTAAAACCCACGCTCGCGCATCCTGCGTTTTAATGTTTCATCTTTAAACTTTTGAGTCAGCGTGTGACTTTTGAGTCAGAGAGTGCTAGATTAACCCTCATGTTTTGGAAATGTCTTTATGTTTGGGTTCCCAAAAACCCAAATCTGTACGTGATGTAAATACTATTAATAGTGCTACTAGTAAGTGAAGTTAACCTTTCATTTTCCTGTATGTATCTTTCATCTATATCTGTATGTGTGTGTGTGTGTGTGTGTGTGTGACCCTGGACCACAAAACCAGTCATAAGAGTCAATTTTTTTTTAAATTAGTAGAACAATATTTGGCTGAGATACAACTATTTGAAAAACTGGAATCTGAGGGTGCAAAAAATCTAAATATTGAGAAAATTGTCTTTAAATTTGTCCAAATGAAGTTCTTAGCAGTGCATATTACTAATCAAAAATTAAGTTTTGATATATTTACGGTAGAAAATTAAAAAAATATCTTCATGGAACATGATCTTTACTTATTATCCTAATGATTTTTGGCATAAAAGAAAAATTGATAATGTTGTCCCATACAATGTATTGTTGGCTATTGCTACAAATATATCCGTGCTGCTTATGACTGGTTTTGTGGCTCGCTCTCGCTCTCTCGCTTGTTCTCTCTCTCTCGCTCGCTCTCGTGCTCTCTCTCTCTCTCTTCATGTGACAACACTGAAGAAATTACACTTTGCTACAATGATAAGTAGTGAGTGTACAGCTTGTATAACAGTGTAAATTTGCTGTCCCCTCAAAATAACTCAACACACAACCATTAATGTCTAAACTGCTGGCCACAAAAGTGAGTACACCCCTAAGTATAAAATACAATACAATGCATCATCTTTTGAGCTCTGGAACTTGATACCAACTATACTTGTGTTATTAGTGTGATCATTTAGGAAGCTATTTATTTAAAAGCATACCTAGACACTTAAACTTTTAATTATATTGTATTTATACTATGGATTGAACCTAGCAGATAGAAAAGCTGTTAGTTACCCATAATAACCAGATGAATGTTGATCATAACTGAGTTCTGTGTCCCACAGACCCCAAATGCTACAAATAGTGCTGCTGCAAATCATATATGAAATTACCCTTTATTTTCCCTTCAAATGTGTTTTCCTTGACATAATCGAACCCCAGTAGGCCAATATTATGAAAGTGTTAACTTTCAAAATACTATGACTCATTTGCAGCACCTTTTGAGCTCTCTACCTTAAAAACATCAAATATGCATGTGTTATCATTTAGGATGTTAAAAGCATATGCTAGACTTTCATAAATATGCAGCTGAGACACTTAAACGTTATATAGCTTGACTATTTTAAATAGCATTTACAATGGATGGAGCCTAGCAGAATAGAAACTGTTAAAGTTACCAGTTGCATTGGATGCAAATACAATGGTTAACCATGTGAATGTTAATAATGTCATATTGTATAAAAATGGTTTATAGAAGGGGTGGCCAACATTGGTCCTGGAGAGCCACAGTCCTTATCAACCCCACCTGAACAAGCTAATCAAGTGTAAGGTTTGGAAAGCTAGAGGCAGGTGAGTTTTTATCAAGGTTGGAGCAAAGCTCTGCAGGACTGTGGCTCTCCAGGACCGACGTTCGCCACCCCTAGTATATGGTTCTGTGTAAGTATATTATGTATTCTTATTCTGACTATCACAGGCCCGTGTGAGTCTTTTAATGTAACTGTGTTACTCTCTGAATGAGCTTCTTTTCATGTTTTCATGTTTGTGTTTGTGTGTGTGTTTCAGGTCTTGGGGTTTGAGGTGGACTCGATCAACTCTGTTCAGTTCTCCAACCACACAGGTAGGCTGACACACATATTCTGCTGATGTTTGGATAACAGCTTGTCACTGTGAAGCAATGTCATTTGAAAGTATTTTAGATAAAAGTAGTTATATGGTTCACTTTGGATACAGTGTCTCAAAGTCTGCTTGTCTTGTCCTCATTTGTAAAATCTGCTAATTATTAAATGTAAAGGTATAAGTGTTTAAAATGTTGTGGAAGCATATTTGTTATTATGATGTCACACATGAGCCGAGTAGAATCGGTTACTGTATGATGTCATAATTAGGGCCAGATGGAAATGCAGCCCCAAACAACAGCTGTGTGGACTGATCAGGTTGTGAACACCTAATTAAAAATATACTTGTTATAATGACTTTGATTAATAATGCTTACCAGATGAACAAATTGTGAACATTGGCTGAAATGTTCAACGGTTTCTGAACATTTCAGCCAGTCACAGTATTTACATATAAGGGTTTGAGGCATTAGACATTTGAGGCATTTTTATTCAGATGGTTTTTGATTTAAGATCACAAGTTTTGATCAGTTATCGGATATCACTTGTGCGGAGTGCCCAAATGCATTTTCATATTCTTGCAGTATATTTCATTTGCAAATGCACTGTAGTGCACCTTGACCTCACTATGTTGACCTGTCTTACTGTCAAGAGGACAGAAACAGATGCTTCATTGAAGTGCTTAATGCATATTGCATTCACATGGTGTGGCAGTTCATTTTGAGCTGTGTGCGAGTAGAAAAGTGCAGTTAGTGAGCTGTCCAAACAGACCAAGCACTGATCCTTGTACTTCAAGAGAGTAGGATTATTGTGATATGTTTTCTCATCTTTGGATTGTGCACTTCAAATCTGATCCTTTAAATCATATCTATTATGTTCTGATTGAGACCTTTTTGCTCAAGAGCAGAATGCTGCTGAATTCTTTTGTTCTTTTTTTACTGCCCCTCATGCTCTCCCACATGACGCAAAAGAGGAAAAAAACATGAAAAATGAAGTCTACATGACTGTGTTATATTCCAAGTCTTTTGAAGCAGTAAGTTCATAAGAATATTTTCTGGTTCATGAATTGCACTTAAGTTGAACCTTTTAAATGAATCAGTTTGTTGAATTCACAAAATTGGTCTGAATGATTTGTTCATAAATCGGACTGATCCAGTTGCAAAGAGGTGGAAAATTTCTGGTAAATTTTTGAAATTTTCTGGAAATTTACAGGACATTTTCCACCCCTTTGCAACCCTGTTTTTAAATGCAACTCGCAGGAAGATCAGTAATGACTTAAATGTTCTTAAATCATATGTCGCACAAAGCTATTTTCATGGGTAAATCCAGTCGTTTCAATACTAGGAATCCACACAATTGGGAATTTTGCATAAGGGTTAATGATTTTTCCATGCAGATTTTGCAACAAGTTCAAGTTGGTCACATGAATTTGCCACGATGACCAAACAGAAAGCTGCTTGGCTTGAAAATGACTTCTGTGTGAGCTGTGCTTCATACATCGCTGCACTATTGACAATAGACAGTGGACCCTTTTTTTGCCCACAAAATTTTAATGTGACCATACCTTGACTTCAGAAGACTTGGAATATAGTGCATGATTCAAACAGACTACTTGTTTTATAATGGTGATTTGCATCTCCTCTTCCTGTTCATTTACAATTCATTATGAATGAAAATTACATCCTTTTCATTTTTTTTCTGAACTTAATACTCCAGTGTCCATATTAAAAGGGTAGAAGAAATGTTTATAGAGATGCTTTGGAATGTGGAGAATGTATTTAACTTTTTATTTTTTAATGTATGTAATAATGTATGAATGTTAAGTGTTGTGTGGACCCCAGGAAGACTAGCAATGCCTTAGGGCATAGCTAATGGGGATCCAAATAAATAAACTGTCCCTACCCTTTAAAGAAGTCTGTGTGAGAGAGAAAAAAATGATATAGTACTAGAAAAGTTCCCTCTGGTGACCCAGAACTGCTATACACAGGTGTCACATGTTTATCCATCACTGCTAAACTTCCCAAACACAATTTCTGGACCAGCTTCTTATAACACATCCCGTTTCAAAGCACGTAAGTAGAATAACCCTAACTGGCCTCGGATCAGTGGTCTAAACAACACGTGGCACAACCTGCTGTAGGCTGTTGCCCTGTGACTGGCCTCCCTCTCTCCTTGGATGCTTTCTTCTCCTCAGGGCTGCAACGTTGTCTTTAGCCACTTGAGTTTTTTTTTTTTTAAAGCATTTAAGGCTATAGATGGAGGGACACAGACTCGTGCGCTGCTGGCGTACTTAGTTTAACTGAGTACCAGGGGTCTGCGTGCTGCACTGTGGAGAGATTCTCATCGGGATTTTGTTGTAGTCATGTAGGTATGTGGTTTAGGCCTGTGGACCACACTAGGCCTGAATTTGTTTGTATATCGAGTCTTTAGCAGTCCCAGCAGCACTGTGGTTTCAGCACATGGCCAATTGAAATCATGGGTAACTGGTTTAGAGTGAATGGATGGGCAGTTTGAAGGGGCAAATCATCTAAAAAATTAGGCTGAATAAAGTAGTACTGTGTTTGTTGTCATGTCCTTCATTACTTATTTCTTGGGTACTACTGGGTACTTCTGGAGTTTAGAAGGTACACTAGACTTTTTCCAGATGATTCAGGCTCGTCTCAGTGTCCATGATGTTAATTTTAAGCTGAAGAGAAAAATGGTCTGATTGTAATTCAGCATTTGAGTCGTCTTAGGCCAGAAGCAGTATTATGATTCCATTTATAAATCAAAAATGTTTAATTTACCTTTTACAAAATTGACTTTTTGGTAGGAATGCAATATATTGGCACAGTATTGGTTATTTGATGTTGGCAGTTTGATCATTATTGGATGATATTGGATATTTCCCTGCTTTATTATTATGAGCCCTTTTTCTCATTCAAACATTTTTTTTTTTTCTGTATCACATTTCAAATGGAATATTTGTCCATTTTCTGCTGCTCATTATAATGTTGTGATAGCAGAATTCGCTTGTAACTATTTAATTTTTTTAGTGGTGTGATTTATTTATTTATTTTTTAATAAAAAAGGTTTATAAATTTATTACATCAGCCATTTATTAGTTATTGGCCATAAAATACAGTTCAAAAGTTTGCAGTCTGTAAGATTTTTGCTGTGTCTCTAATGCTTACCAAGTCTGCATTTATGCAATTAAAAATACAAAAATGTTGTGAAGTATTATTATAATACAAAATAACTGCTTTTTTAAAATATATTTTAAGATGTAATTTATTCCAAATATTTTTTTTGGAAACCATAGTTTAAAAAAAAAGTCAGGATTTGACATTTAAGACGTGCTTTTATCAGGATTTGACATTTAAAGCGTGCTTTTATCAACTTCGCCTGCTATCAAAAATCAAACCTTTCTTAAATCATAAAACTTTAGAGATGGCTGTTCATGCTTTTATCACCTCACGCTTAGACTACTGCAACTCACTATACTGTGGTAGTTCTAAGTCATCAATTGATCGCCTTCAACTAGTTCAAAATGCTGCTGCCAGATTCCTTCATAATAGCCGCAAAAGTGCTCACATCACTCCAATTTTGCGGACCCTTCATTGGCTGCCTATTAAATTCAGAATTGATTTTAAAATTCTTTTATTTGTATATAAATCTTTAAATGATCTAGCCCCTATTTATTTATCTGAATTACTATACCCATATACTCCATCCAGACGCTTAAGATCCAGTGATCAGAATCTTCTTCTAGTCCCACAATCCAGACTCAAACGTAGAGGGGATCGTGCTTTTTCAGTGGTTGGGCCGCGGCTGTGGAATAGCCTCCCTTTAGAGATTAGACTTGCCCCTTCTCTGTCCACTTTTAAATCTCTCCTAAAAACATATCTGTTTTGTTTGGCTTACAAATAATTTTCTATTATGGTCTTTGCTTAGTCTTTTATGGGTTTATACTTCGTTTCTCTTGTGTTATTAATATATTTACTTATTTTATTTTTAAGGCGAGACCCTGTTTAATTGTGTAGTTGTGCAGATTTTTATATTCTTTTTACTATTTTGAATTTCTGTACAGCACTTTGGTCAGCCGTGTGGCTGTTTTATACGTGCTATATAAATAAACTGAAACTTGAAAACGATTTATTTGAAATGTACTTTTTATTGTTTGCTACAACGTAAAACTCTTGATCAATTTAATGCACCCTTTGTTGGAAAAGTAACATTTAAAAAAAAAAAAAAACTTACTGACCCCTAACTTTTGGTGTATCATTGTTGATGCAAGTTAGTTTACACGTTAGTTTATAGAGGTAACAGTGTCCATTGACCTGTTAATTGGCCATCTCTAGTTAATGTACAAACATTTAACTGAGTTTCTGAAACATCAGACTGAGCACTTATTTTTCTTCCAGCCACGTTTAGAATAAATTTCTTACTCAAGACACAGCATGTGTTAGTCATGATAAGTAATAGTCATCATTATTCTGTTAACATTTTTTGGTAATCAGCATCTAAAAGTAGTTTCTGCCTGTTGATGTGACCGCAAGGTAAAGGCATTTATAATGTTACAAAAGATTTCTATTTCAGATAAATAGTGTTCATATCGATATCGGAATTAAGAAATATATCGTGATATCAATTTTGGCCATATCGTCCAGCCTTACCGCAAGGTGGTCTCCAGTCTCTAGGACTTCATCGTTTGACCTTGGGAATATATTTACAGATTGTGACGTTCAGACCTTCATCTCTGTTCACAACATCAATGGGCGCTGCAAAGCCTTATGGGTAGAAACAGCATGTACCTGATCACACGGCAGCTTCTGATGGTGATTTGCTGTGAAATAGTATCTGTATTATACGTGTGGGTGAAGTGACTGGGATTAGAGGTTTGTGGTTGCAGAGTTGCGGCAACAGGAAATGATGACGACAGCACCCGTCTTATCACAGATTCCCCTTTGCAGTCATCTTCTCCCCAAAACACACACACACACACACACACACACACATGCACATCAAGGCTACAATGATGCGTCTTTTTCATTCAGCCCCTCAGGCTTTCCTCTGTCCTGTTTCTTAGCAACAAGAAACATACCATGTGATTAGCTCGGTGACTCACCTGAATTGTGACATCACAGCTCCCGCAGCAACAGCAATGGTGTCTGACGAAACGGTGGCGCTTCTGTCCGTAGCCCATAGACATGTGAGAGCAGGTGCAGGAGGTGTCATGTGACCAAACGAGATCTTCGTGCTCGTAGCGTCTCGAACGTCAGCGGACGCTCTGTATCAATACTGGATTTGGAATCTGATTTCTGTGTATTTGATGTGTGATCTGTCTTTATTCAGGGTACTCTCACTGGAAGGGACAGGTCTTGACTGCAGATGAGCTTCATGTCCTGTATGAAGGGATCAAACTCAACAACGTCAACCACTACGACTATGTACTTACAGGTCAGTTCTTTGACTGCCATTCATGGCAGTGCAACTCTGTCTGCACACTGCTGTGGATATTATTTGCATGCTTTTTTGAGCTGAGGGATGAAAAAATGGAATGATGGCATTTTGTGATGGCATAGAGCAATGCACATGGGCCCTGTGTGGGACCCTAGAGGCCCCAGGGACAGCCCGGTGCCATATCTAAAGATCATAATATCATAGAGAGGAAACTCTTTTGTCTGTGTAGAAATCTTCATCTACAGGCAATTTGGGCTCTGTGGATTTCTAGAAAACAAACTAGTGAGAGTGGGGGAAAGTGTGTTTAAACAGTTTACATTTCAGTTTATTTAATTTAATTGCTGGAATGTTATATATACCAAACATACACATTTCTTTGCATAATATTTGTACAATATTTTCACGTTTTTCAAAAAAATATATATTTGCACAATATTTTATAAAATTTTTGTATAGTATTTTACGTTTTGCATAATTTAACAAAATTGCAATAATATTAATAACATGAACAATTAATAATAATTACATTTTATTCATTATTTTTTATTTTTATGTAATAACAATTACAATAATTTGTAGTAATAAGTTTTATTCCCTTTTTTATTTTTTCACATATGTCTTATTTCATCTCAAGTATTGTAACCAGCTACACTGAATTCTGATATATCTTTATTAGTTGCAAAATTGTTGTTAAAAAGTTTTTGTAAAATATTTATATACAATATCATTCAAAAGTTTGGGTTTTTTGAAAGAAGTCTCTCATGTTCAACAAGGCTACGTTTATTTGATCAAAAATACTGTTAAACTGTAATATTGTGAAATATTATTACAATTTTAAATAACTGTTTTATTTTAATATATTTTGAAATGTAATGTATTCCTGTGATGCAAAGCTGAATTTTCAGCATCATCCAGTCTTCAGTGTCACATGATCCTTCAGAAATCATGCTAATATGCTGATGTGCTGCTCAAGAAACATTTCTTATTATTATCAGTGTTGAAACAGTGTTTTTGTGGCAACTTAATGTTTTATGATAGATTGTCATAGCTTAGATTTAAGGTCTGGAACAAGAGTAAAGTAATAAAACGATATATATAAAGATATAAAATAAATAAAGACATGTCAAAATGTTCAAATTTGATGTATTAAAAATCAACCTGGTGTATAAAAAGTGCCAGTCATTGAAGCTCCCACAGGAGCCAAGTTGCATTGGCAAGTGCCGCTTTTCTTCAGAAAATGTAATAATCTAGTTGATTTGTTTGTCTTGTGCATCCAGTAGGTTTGTGTTGTGTTGTCTGGAGTCAGAGAGGAAGTGATCACATCTCTCTCCTTCTCTAACAACGCTGCTAATCAGCACCAGGGGAGCGCAGAGGACACATGGTCATAGAGCTGCAGGTCTCACACGAGCACCGCAGACTGAGATGTTGTGCTCTATTGAGTGTGTTAGCGAGCGAGAAGTCTCTGGTGCATGGGCTCTCCTTTACCATCACCTTGAGAGGAGAAGCAAGAGAGGAAAGCACAGGACGGGTAAAGAGGAAAAGGAGAACATAGGAATAGAGAGCCATGTGAAGTATTTCTACAGGGAGTCCAGCAGAGATATAGTTTACATTGTGGCTGTAGTGTACACACCCTTTCACACAGTAAAAATGTGCTTAGCTCCATCTAACCATAAATAGGTTATAACAATGAGTCTTTTTAAATTTTAGTTTGCTTAAATGTAAATAGCTTTATTTTTAAATAAGCTGTAGTTCTGTGGCTTATTGAGTGTATGCTACCATTAAACATATTTGGGTCAGGTTTTTTTTTTTTTTTTAATTAATGCTTTTGTTTATAATGTTACAGAAGATTTCTGTTCTATATAAAGGAATCTTGAAAACATTTGAATGATGATAAGAAATGTTTGCTTATTGAGTGTATGCTACCATTAAACATATTTGGGTCAGGTTTTTTTTTTTTTTTTTTAATTAATGCTTTTGTTTATAATGTTACAGAAGATTTCTGTTCTATATAAAGGAATCTTGAAAACATTTGAATGATGATAAGAAATGTTTTTGAGCAGTAAATCCGCATATTAGAGAGATTTCTGAAGGATCATGTGACACTGAAGACTGGCGAAAAATTCAGCTTTGCATCACAGGAATAAATAGCATTAAAATGTGTTAAAATGGAAAACAATTATTTCAAATGGTAATAATAATTTACGATATTATTGTTTTTACTGTATTTTTGATCAAATAAATGCAGCCTTGGTGAGCATAAGAGACCCCAAACTTTTGAGCAGTAGTGTATTTACTTTTAACAACAAAACCAGACTATTTCAAAATCACATGAAAAAGTGGTTTTCTTGTATTGATGGCTTTATATAACGAGTTGATTTTGGTGGCTGTCAGTGTTTTGTTTTCAAAGCACTCATTCTGTATCTCACCTGTATATTGACCATCTGTCTTAATGCCTAGGCTCTATTTCTAGTGCACTATTATAATGTCAATCTTTGAACTGCTGTCGGACCCTCCTGCATCCCTCTCTTACTAGTGGCTTGTGTTGTCGCAGTGCGATTCAGTGTGTGACACACTGGGACATCATGAAAGCAGTGAAGGTCAGATGAGTCACATATAGGAGTTATTTACCTGACTGGAGAGACCGAGCCGCCACATGACCAGTAGCTGGAGAGTGGCCCTGGAAGTTTCAGAGCTGTCCCAGCCCAAATAAATGTGGATATTTATGTTACTCACTTCATTTGATACAGTGCATGCGTTGATGTGTTTGAGTTCCAAAATTGCATCCAGCTTAACAGTTGAAAAATTCTCAGGCACAAAGAATGAGATTGACCTGTCGCTCTTTGTGCTGAGTGCTTGTGCTGAGTGGTCAGTATATTTCAGTATATAGTAGTTGGTAAGAAGAAAGTATTGATCAAAGCTCTGCTCTTTCCATTACTGCAGGTTACACTAGAGATACATCGTTTCTGGAGATGGTGGTTGACATTGTTCAAGAGCTGAAGAGGGCCAATCCTAACCTTGTATATGGTGAGTGTTTTTCAGTCTCTTTCATCCTATCTTAACATAAAAGTTGTATAGATTTTCTACATTATAAATTGTTTTTACAAGCATGTTTACTGTTAAAAAGTTGGGGGTCGTTTTTTTTTTTATTCATACTTTTATTCAGCCAGGATGTGTTATGTTGATCAAAAGTGACGGCAAAGACATTTATAATGTTACAAACATTTATTATTTCTATTTCAAATTAATGCTGTTATTTTGAACTTTACCGTTGATCAAAGAATCAAAACGTATCACAGTTTCCACAAAAATGAAGCAGCACAACCGTTTTCAGCATTGATAATAGGAAATGTTTCTTGAGCAGCAAAACAGCATATTAGCATGATTTCTGAAGGATCATGTGACACTGAAGACTGGAGTAATGATGCTGAAAATTCAGCTTTGACATAAGAATAAATTCTATTTTAAAAATATATTCGAATAGATATTTAAAATGGTTGCATTTCTTGATATTGCCGTTTTCTTTGATCAAATAAATGCAGCCTTGGTGAGCATAAGAGACTTCTTTCAAAAAACATGAAAAACTTTGTCTTCGCGACCCCAAACGTTTGAACGCTAGTGTACATTAATCTTGCACATTAAAGTATAACTAGTTTTACTCTGTTTTTCTCAGTTTGTGACCCTGTCTTAGGTGACCATGGTTCAATGGTAAGTTTACTTGTGTTCTTGTTCCTCTCATTCTGATTTCCTTATTTTTTTGTCTTCTGTCCCATTCTGTTCATTATACAGGAAACAGAATTTGGAAAATGTGACATTTATTTCTCATAGTACTCTTTGCCTTTTGCAGTATGTTCCTCAGAATCTCCATCCCGTGTACAAGAATAAAGTGGTGCCTGTGGCCGATATCATCACGCCCAACCAGTTTGAGGCTGAGTGAGTAGAATACCTCCTCTTAACAGCTTTGTGTGTGTTATTTGTGATTGGATGTTTCTGTGCTGCAAATGTCCAACCTCTCTAGCCCCTCACCTGCTTCAGTAAGATTGCTGACAGAAGAGTGATATTGTAGTTCCCTCTAGTGGTCAGCTGTGGATTTACCCATGAACCTTCAGTGCCTAACAGCTGTTCACATCACACTGGTGTGCCATCAACGCTTCTAAGTCCATGTTCTTTATTCCAGGTTGTTGACAGGGAAGAATATCAGCACGGAGAAAGATGCTGTGGAGGTGAGTTTAAATACATACATGAGAAATGGCCCTCATAATCAGAGCTATTTATTTTAATATATATTATTTCTTAGTATATTATTATTAATGTTATTATCTAATATTAAATTAGTAATAAATTAATTTTAAAATATTGATAATAATTATTATTATTATCATTTGGGTTATAAATTATTATTGTCTTATATATTATATATGTTATTTTATTATATATTATTTATTACTGTATTATCATTATTATTGTTATTATGATCTAATATTAAATTATTATTGTCAATAATTTATTATCTTATATATACATATATCTTATATTATCTAATATATTATTATGATATATTATTATTATTGTTGTAATGTAAATAATAATAATGATTATAATTGTTGTTGTTGTTATTGCTATTATTATTGATAATAATAAGAAATATAAGAACAATAATAAAAATATGTTGTAATAATATTTTAAAATAATAAAAATAATTTGTTCTTATCTTAATATTGTCTAATAATATACTAAAAGATAAGTAATAGTAATAGTAGTAGTTTAAAATCATTATTCTTATTTTATCTACTAATATTATTATTACTGTAATGTGAATATCATTATTATTATTACACCCTTTTTTGTGAACACTTTGAAGACTGTTGTCTGTATTTTTGGAAACTTTTGAAAACTGAAACGAAGCACATTGCTGTTCACATGTTACTGGCACCCGGTCGAGGTCTCTGACTGTGTGTGTGTGTGTGTGTGTGTGTGTTCAGGTGATGGACCTGCTGCATAAGATGGGTCCAGACACCGTGGTCATCACCAGCTCTGATCTGCCCCCTCGTCTCGGAGACAGATTCCTGGTGTCTTTTGGCAGTCAGCGCATTTGTAAGTGTGTGCGCTTCCTGTGCAACTCAAAATTACTTTGTCATGAATCTAAAAACATGTCAGACTGCTGAACAATGGAAGATAATATCACTGTGTGCAGATTTGACCAATGACAAAATTTGCAATTATGAGAGATATTTGAATGCGTATGAGTTCAGATATTTTTATGTTAATGTTTTTGTATTTATTTGAAGTGCCTACATGGGATTGTGTAGCCTAGTGGTTAAAGATCAGGGCTGGTTCATGTATGATAAGTTCTTGTGAAGCGAATGAAGAATAAAATAAGCATGTTTGTGCAGTGATGCCTGATGGTACAAGGACGACCCAGCGGATCCGAATAGAGGTGCCGAAGGTGGATGCGGTGTTTGTGGGGACCGGTGATCTGTTTGCTGCTATGCTGTTGGCCTGGACTCACCATTACCCAACAGACCTGAAGGTACAGCATATATTAAATCAGTGTGTCAGAAACGCATCCCAGTGATCATGCAGCGTAGTAAGAAAATGCTGATCAAGTCTCTTTCTCTCTGTTATTCTGTTCTTCGCAGACGGCATGCGAGAAGACCTTCTCTGTTATGCACCATGTCATTCAGAGGACTATATCTTATGCCCATGGTAAAACAACGGCCAAAAGCTTTGTATTTGATATGCATGTTGTAGGGTTGTCAATACACTTTCAGCTTCAGGCGATATCAACAGCAAAAACTAATATAATACTAAACATTCTTTTATCTAAAAGATTAAACAATAACATTAACAAATTAAAAACGTGGCATGAGGCCTACAAGTACTGTCATCATTTACCTCAAGTTGATCTTTATGAATTTCTTTCTTCTGTTGAACATAAAAGAAGATATTTTGAAGAATGTGGGTTACCAAACTGCTGGTCCCCATTGACTTCCATAGCCATTTTTTTTTCCATACTATGGAAGTCATTAGGGTCCATCAACTGTTTGCTTACCCGCATTCTTCAAAATATCTTCTTTTATGTTCAACAGAAGAAAGAAGGTGAGTAAATACTGACAGAACATTCATTTTTGGGTGAACTATGCTTTTAAGTAAACATTTTTTTCCAAGTAATATGTTGAGTCAAAAATAAAACCAAGAACAAAAAATACAAATGAGTGCTTTTCAGGTATCTTGCATCAGTATAAAGTAACGAAATCCATTAAACTTTCTAAAATTGGGGAGAAATTACTACAAAGTACTTGCATGCAATTATATTCCCAAAAAATGTTTAACCAATTAAAATGATGAAAATCTCAATCATAGGATATTTACTTATTCACTTACATCGGTGGCCAGTTATGGCCATTGTAAAGACTAAGCATGTAATTCATACATCACTATCACTGTTTATGTATAAACTCTACCGTTCAAAAATTTGGGGTCAGTAAGATTTTTTTTTTTTGCAAAGAAATTAATAGTTTTATTAAGCAAGGTTGCATTAAGTTGATCAAAAGTGAGTGTAAAGACATTTATAATGTTACAAAAAATTTATAGTTCAAATAAACGGTGTTATTTTAAACTTTGCATTCATTAAAGGTCTTGGGGGGGATATATACAGTATATATATATATATATATATATATATATATATATAGTACAGTTTCCACAAAAATATTAAACACTATTTTCAACATTGAACACTCACAAGTTTCTTAAGCAGTAAATAATCATATTAGCATGATTTCTGAAGGATCATGTGACACTGAAGTTGCAGGTTTTGGTGAGAATAAGAGACTTCTTTCAAAAACATTAAAAGATCTTACCGACCCCAGACTTTAGGCAGTAGTGTAAGTGAATGATCACTGAATCATCACTCTCTTGTGTATTTTCAGAGATGGCAGGTCCTGGTAGAAGACCCAGCCCGGCCCAGCTGGAGTTACGGATGGTCCAGAGTAAAGCTGACATAGAGGATCCAGCCATAGTGATGGAGGCCACTGTTCTATAGAGCCGCCACACGCCACATCTCATCCACACATCTCACCCTCCGCTCACAACTGCACAATGTATAGATGTTGTACATTTTGATATGTAATGTGACATTGCCTTAGAATCTCAGCCAGAGCTCAACAGTTCCATCTCAAGAGATTCAGCAGGGTACAGCCAAACAAGCGAGAGGGAGAGAGCCATCGCGCTCCGAGAGAGTGTAATGCAGAGAAAAGAGAAGGGACGAGGAGAGTGGGAGAGATGATCAGCCTCTCTCATTCACACGATTTTGTACATCTTCACCATCTCTGTCTCTCTCTTTCTCTCGAAGCTCCTCAAGAACTCCGGTTCGTCCTGCACACAAAAGCCCAGTCACTGACATTTCCAGACCAGGTCAGTTATGTAACTAAACTGCCATTGATCTAGTGAGGACCAAAATTTAAAAAATAAAA
The DNA here is from genome assembly GCF_001515625.1 of Sinocyclocheilus rhinocerous. Taxonomy (NCBI): domain Eukaryota; kingdom Metazoa; phylum Chordata; class Actinopteri; order Cypriniformes; family Cyprinidae; genus Sinocyclocheilus; species Sinocyclocheilus rhinocerous. The sequence goes on along the minus strand of NW_015635037.1, from coordinate 505,455 downwards.
TAAACATTACATTAATATAGGTGTGATACTTTCTATGCTCTGTGATTTTGAGTCATAGCAGTTCAGCAACAAACACAGAAAACAAAACCTAGATGGCTGAGTCTCACAAAAACTGTCAAGAAATGCCCGAGTCATATTTCGGCCTGAATCAAAAGATCAAAATAAGATTTTTATTGCATAAAGGAAAAAGAAGGATATTTATTAGGACCATTAAGATTTTTTTTTTTTTATTGCATTCTTTTCCCCAGTTCTCTGTTGCTCACTGCAATGGGAAAAATTATCATCTTTATATCTTATTTTGTAATTATATATACTTTTATAAAAGTATATTTAAATTTAATTATATATTAGGGCTGTCAAATCGATTAATCGCACATATACAAACTTTTATGTTGGATGCGATTAATCATGATTCATCGATTTGACAGCCTTATTATATATGTATATTCTTTCCTATTTATTTTTATTTTCTATATAGATTTTTTTTTCTTCAAATTACTGTCGCCAGGCAATGATTTTAATAACTGCTTTACATTTAATGAGATTTTTTTTTCAGTGATAAAATGTGATTATTTGTCACAATACATTGTTGGTCCTAAACATAGATTTTCTTTATTCAAAATAATTTTCTTTATGCAAAATATAATTCTCTGTTTTTATCTTTAGATTTAGGAGTTTAGATTGGCTTTGACTTTTCTTTGTGAGATTTACCCAGAAAGCTTTGCTCTCTGCGGTTCTTGATAAGATACCAGATAGATATGTTGTAGCCAACTTCAAAAATGAACAGGTTGTTAAAAGTGTATTACAGACCCAAAGCACTAATTTGTGTGAGAGTCCAACTTGTGTCTAAAATGTGTATTTTAATATTTATTTTTTGTGACTATTCTTCCAAAAAGGGAGATTTTACTGAAGAGATGCGCTGCTGTATTTTGTGACTTGTTGATGTTTTTGGTGAGATATACTGTAATAATGTTTGGCCTTGCTCACGTGTATATGATTTAATTCTCGTTCCATTGATTTCATTTTACATCGAGCATTTATAAATGCGGAAGTTTGAGCATTTCACTTCATGTTTGTTTGTCTATGTAACTAACATTATCATCTAATTTGCTTTGAACTGATTGTATTTGCATTGATAATCTACTTGTTTGTACAAGCAGAAGAAACTTTAAAAGTAGTTTTAACTTTTTTTTATTTGATAGGAAAATACTATCTTAAAAAGAAAAGACTTGTATGAAGTCTGAAGTACTGGGGGAACGTCTTAAAATGCCTTGATTAACAGTAGCTGTGTATGTGTGCTAGTCTGGGGACCTGCGCCTGCTTCTCTCTCACTGTGTCAGAGAACATGGTGCCTTCTGGTTACAATCCTGTGAAAGATAATAAGAGGCAGATGAGTTCTATGTTTCATCAGACTTGTTCTCCTTTGTTCAGTTCATAAGGAGATTGATTCAGGCAACATCTTCCTTTGTGTCATATGTCTGTTTATATCTCTGTTTGATCCATTCTCCATGACACCCCGCAGTTATATGTGGATTTCTCAAGTATTATTTTTGACTTCTGTTTTACACCCAACTAATGCTCTTTCAAAACTAGTCACATTTCTTTTATCCATCGTTTCATCCTCTGATCATTTCTGAGTTGCATTTGTATATTAAAAACTCAAAATTCCTTCTGAGTGAATCTCACGAAAACATATCAATGTCACATTTAACTCCAAAATTGAAAGAAAAAAATGAGAATGAACAAGACAGAAATAGAGGGAGGGGGAGGGGGGGGGGACATTTAGCTTGAAACAAAGCCTATTTTAGACCCATTATCTTTTTTCTTTTTTTTAACATTGTTTTTTGGTGCCAATTATGCACATTTTATTGTAATATGATAATTGTTTACATTTAAATCTGCATGAATTGGTTCAACAAAAAAATACAACAAAAGCATGATGTATAAGTATTTTATTAAATATTATAATTATTAATCATATTTTTGCATTACCAAAATGATATATTAATCGTTATGAAAATAGTTTTAGAATTTAAAAAAAATTATGATTGTAAAAAAAATAGTTACATTTAGACAGCATTTAAGGCCTACAAGTGCTCAGAAAATCCAGTTATTCTTCACGTTAGTTGAGACTTTCATAGCTCTGACTCTTAAAGTGAGTGTACATTTTTATTTAATGTAATGATTGTAAAAATCTGCAATTTATTGAAGAAAATTAAAATATCTTGTTTCTTTTTATTTTGGGGTGAAATATGACCAAAGCATGTTCTTTCATGAGATTCACCCCTCTTCATCCACTTCAGCTTCTAAATTTTCATCTTATTTTCCTTAGAAAAAAAAGATGGCCAATGTGCAGGACTAATCAGGGGTCAGCATTGCTCTGTGGGGCATGTGCTTCAGCTTTTCATTAGTTACCGAGCTGTTATCTAACTTCTTATGTGTACTTGTACATTGTGTACGTGTATGTGTGAATGACTAATGGATGGTTCTACTGTGAGTGTGCGAGTATTTGTGTTCTCTGAAGGAATATGAGGGTGTGAAGGGATAAATGGGGGAGGGAAGTAAAATAAGAAAAGCCAAGTCTAGCCTTTATGAATAAAGACAGTGAGCTGGTATACAGATGATCATGACATCACTGTCTCTGAATGAACTGTACTGGTACCATTTGCTAATGTGGCACTTGCTGAAGTACCACTAAACAGCCAAGAGCTTGTAACACTCTAGAAAGGAAAAAATGAAATCGCATCATATGACCCCTTTAAGGCAAAATAGCTACTTCTTCATGGAGATGCCTTGGTGAACAGTTAACCGTATGGCCTGCAGCAAAATGTGCATGTTAACTATATTTAAAGCAACAGTATGTAGGATTTTACCTTGAAATGGCTGTTTCAAAATAGGCCAATTTGGATTGTAAACGGACTTTTACTAAGGCGAATGGTTTTGTTTCTTTTCCACACTCACTCTCAAACGTCCGTTCTAGTAGTATGTAAATTTGGTGTGCGGGTACGAATTCCCGCGAAAAGGGCAAATTGCTTTGCAGCAGCAAAAATGCACGTGTACAGTGATATATTTACGACAGTGAATTCTACTAACTTAACTGTAGGGGGCTCCAAAGTTGCAAAATACACACAACTTCATACAGTTGCTTTAAATATATCAACAACATGCTAACAATGAAAGCACACTTGTGTTTACTATTACTTAAACAACAAGTGTGTCCTGATATAAGAAACCCTGTCAGAAAAAAAGTAAAGGAAGTTGCATCTCACTCTGTTCCTGGGCAGCCAAATATTCTTTATCGCAGTGATGTCTAGTGCATTCCATGAGGGAAGTGTGGTCAAGAACTTTTGGGATGAACTACATTTTTGTTTGTTCTGTATACATAATGTTTGTAACTTGTATATCGGTCTGTGGAAATTATGTGCTGTTTATTGTAAGACTGTGGATCAAAGATGACCAAATGACGCTGAGCTCCTTCTAGTGGACGGAGCTTCTATCGTCTGAGAAAAACTATTCCACTACCATAATTTAGGCCATAAACAAAGCGATCTTCAGTATACTAGGTCCCTTAATGCCGTTCTTTTTTAATCTGATGTCCTGACTCCATATGATACGGTTTAATCGCTTGGACCTATTTGTCATCGATGTATATGTCGTCATTTGTAGTTCACAGAGTTTTGTATAATTAGCTGCCTTCCATTACAAGGCATTGAATGCCTTACAACATGTACAAAAGCATTTCAGGCCTACTAGTGCTCAAAAAATCGAGCTATTTTTCACGTTAGTTGCGACTTCCATAACTCTGACTCCTGAAGTAAGTGTAGGTTTTATTATTTCATTTTTGTTACGTTTCATTTTCACATAGTAGACTGAGGTGCGAGACAGGATAGTTTCCGAGGATGAAACATCTTTAGAAAATGATGGAATCTGACAGAAATGAGTCATTGTGTCTTGGTCTCTCAGTGTGAATCGTTATTTCATCTGTAAAATGAGTGTTTAAAATCACTGTGCTTGCTATAATGTACTCTTGTCCACAACAGTACTGTTTAATAGAAGATTCTACGGCAAGAGTACATGAGAAAACACTTGAAAATGTGTCCTCACAGAACGCCAAATATGAATTTCAATGACATCATAATGGGCAGGATGACATGTTGCCAGGGCAACAATAGGAGGCTCATTCTAATTCTCTGTAAATATGTCTCTCTTAACAGTTCTAATAGTGACATGTCAGTGCTTCACGATTCATTTTGATTCCCTCTCTGTTGACATGGTTGGTATCAGAAATATTTTTTGTTCTTTTTTTGGTTTTCCGTTCTGAATGGGGTCAGAAAAGACAATAAAAAATAAATGTTTGGTAAAGTTTTTAGTGCTTTGTTTTCATATTCTGAATATTTTATAATATGTACCAATAAAGATTGTAGTGTACAAATCCACATTTATAATGTATGTATGTTATAATGCAATAAAGAAAAACAAAGTATTATATACATGTATGTGTGTTTCTTAGGATGTTAAGAAAAACTAATGCTTTTTACCATTTTTAATGTGTCAGGTTTAGGCTGCTCGCTCAAAATTCTGTGTAAAGACAATGCAGCAAAAAGCCATACTAAAATATTGCAGCTCTGACACTACTTTGGTAGTGCAGCTTCAAACTTCAAAGGTGTCTTTGCATAGTCAAGTTAAGGCTGCTCTGTGCCAGCTCAAAATTTGTTGTAAACACATAATACAGCTTAAAGGGGTCATATGATGCGATTTCAAGTTTTCCTTTCTCTTTGGAGTGGTTTGAGAGAGGCGGGGCATAGAGGACCTACAATAATGTACAGTATTTGAAAAATAATGTGTTTTTTTAACATTAAAGCATGTCAACATATTCTGTTACACCAAATACACAAAATAATGATCTTTAAAATAGCATCATATGACCCCTTTAAAAGCCAGAAATTTTGCCTGCTCTGAGTCTCCTCAGCCTCTAGTACAGATGTAAATGCATTTATGCCACCTCTCTGCAGCATTACACAGTCTATGTAAAGACACCTAAATGCCACTTTAGAAGCACTTCAGCGCCACCATTGCAATGTAAATTTGGCATAAATGAAATGAAGCAGCATCAATGCAGCCTCAGACTTTGTTGTTGTCATAACAGCATATATATTTCATTAATTTTAAAGTGCATATATTCACAATTTGAGAAATAAAAATGAATAATTGTACAGCTCTAATGCTGCTTTTGGTTCTGTTAAAATGAAATGCAGCCTTAAAGGTGCAGTAAAAGTGGATTGGACTAAGCGCCAAAACACACTTTTAGCCAATCACCAGTAAGGGGCGTGTCCACACGTGATGGAGGAGTTACCAGTGTTGCATAAGGTGCGTTCGACTTCATGCGGCGCTGCGCAAACCGATCGGCGGCTGACTTGAAGCAGTGCATGCCGGTTAGAAATTTAGTCCGACTTGAACCGGTGCCGACGCCACGTCACTGTCACGTGTGGCATCAAAGTACCGCAATAGCGTTTCGAGAGCAGCCGGCTGACTCAGCTGGCGCAGCTTTTTCAGAGCGACTGCAGGAGTGCTGATGACGACACAGCTGTTTCACGATTGGCCAAATTCACCACATGGCAACAATGACGTGTGTTTCTAACATCTTCAAATCCAATACTGCTCATAAATCTGTGTTTTTAGAACATTAAAAGCTTTTTTACTGTAGTCGCAATGTTATATTGAGTCACGTTTATCATGAAAGCATATATACCCCCACTTTATTAGTTTTTAAAATTTGTATATATATACCTTGAACTTTATTCTTGAACAGATGGCGCTGTATTAAGCAGTATATAAAAAGTGTTTCTGTTGCTCATGAAAACGTTTCTGAAACGTCTGTGTATTTGACAAATATTGCATTTAATTCACTTAATCTGTGATAGAGTATGCAAACACCGCGTGAGCGTCACTAACCAGAGCAGAAATGTCCGGCTTGACAGCTCCGTTTTCAACTCCGCCCCCGACTGCAAGCGGCTACTCTCGTTGATCGCCGTCTGTAGCCGTGCTTCAAGTCGAACGCACCTATTGCCTATTCGTTAATCTGGGGGCGGAGCCATCAAGATAGGGGTGTGGTCATTTTAGGTTGGGGCGTGTTTGTTGTGGTGATTTCAGATATCAATATGGTTTCTCAGAAACCGCTTACTGCACCTTTAAACTTTGTCGTTGTCATGACAGTGTACATATATAATTATTTAATTAATCCATGTCTAAATTTACAATTTCACACTTAGCTGTTATTTTTTATAATATGATCTCTGTGCAAATGCATATTTAGCCTCTGTGCAGTAAATCTAGCCTACCTTTTGTCCAAGGTATAAATGCAACTTCTGCACCGTCTTTGAGGTAAAGTTCATTTTAAAGAAGACTAACCGAATGTCTAAAACACTTACGGTGTTTAATTGTCCAGATTGACTTTATTGACGAGGTCAGCGTCTCACAGCAGCCTGAGAGCGGTGGAACTACAAAACGCCATTTTTTCCAGTCGAAGAGGGGAGCTAATCGGACAGGAAGTCACACGACTAGATGCAATGTGTGTGTGTTGTGCGTGGATGGATAACGACACATCTGAGCAGCAGCCCAGAGACAGCATTATCATATTGCATCGCATTAAGCGGAAAAGCACGAATCCTCCACGCAGATCCACTGATGACATTTAAGCAGGTAACGCTAATACACGCGCATGCAACGTGCCGCCGCGCGCTCTAGATGATGACTGTACTCTTAACCCGATTAATAATGCTGTTATTAACGTTGACAGGCGGTTACATGCGTCCATTGCATAAACCTGTGTTTTCTCCGTGTATTTTATTATTTTGCATTTGCATTGAATGCATTTTTGGTGTTGTGCACGGGCTCGAGGTTTTCCCTGTACTGCAGTGGCCGGTTTATATAGACAGCGTGTTTAGGGCACTTCACAAAGCTCACTGTTTAGTAACCAATGCAAGGCAGTTTGACAGCGCACGGAGCACCCTTTTAAGATAGGCATTTTCCTCCATTTGCATGAACTGATATTTATCGTGTTCATTCAGCAGTCGTTTGGATACGAATGGCTTTAGGATCGCTGAAGATGAGTGGTGTTTATGACTCGGTTGCAGTGTGTCATTCCCGACCTGCGTGCACGTCACTGTCGTGCGATTATCGGGGTTACTAGAGTTCAGATGCAGCGCTGGGCTGTTAACGTTACCTTCAGTTTAGTTGATGAGTGGGTTTTACTTATGCACTGTAATTGACATTAGTTATGTTTTGATATAATTCCAGCGCATATGTGTAACTGCATTTGGGTCTTTAATATGTTAAGTTGTTCCTATTATAGTGATTATTTACATTAGCTGACATTTTTGAAAGGCTATTATTATTATTTTAATTCAGAACCTGTTTAATTAACAATAGGCTACCTGGAATTCTGCGACGTTCAGTTACGTTAACGGTTTCCAAGCTTGAATTACGGTACTGCTTATTAAAATACTCTTCCAAATTCAGCCACTGTCATAGCATACAGCCTTTATTATTTTTGCCATAGGCTACTGCAAGAATAGTAAGAGTATTATGCTATTCCATCCATATTCAGCCAGTGTTGTCTCTCTTCTATCTCATTTCTTTTTAGTCAATCAAAAACAAAGAGCGCGACCAGCGTAATCTGATTCATTCCAAACAAATAAAGGTGCGGCCACATTTCTGCAAAATTTCGCAGACAAAAAGGGTCCATTGTCTATTGCCGATAGTGTAGCGATGTATGGAGCACAGTTCATAATTTTTAAACCAAGAAGTTTTCTGTTGGTCCACATGGCAAATTTGTTTGACAAACTTGAATGTGTTGCGTGGATTCCTATTGAAAAGACTGGATTTCACTAATAAAATCCCTGAACAACGGTTAATGTGACTGTACATTGAGTCTTATGCCGCCTAGTGTTGTCAAAAGACCCGGTATTTCGGTACCAAGTCGGTACTAAAAAAATGAAAACGTTACGGTACCAGGTTTTCTTAAGTACCGGTGGTACCGAGTACCCGGTCAACCCGGTTCTTGATGCGCTTCTAAATTTATTATAAAAGCTGAGGTTTGTTATTTCCTGAAAAGTTATATTTTAGCTGGTGTCAATGATCTTATGTTGCATTTGGTCAGACTCAGCCCATTGCTTTACTTAAGTATATTATATTTTCCTTTTACAGCTGCAGACTGAGGAAGATCCTGAAACACACCAGCAAACCCTAAAACAGACAACAGTTTACAGATGTTTTTCAGTGGCAGCAGAACTATGACTAAACTTTTGAGTGAAACTTGTTTATTTTTTTCATACTTTTATTACTTGTGGGAAAACTTGAAACACTTTTAAATAAGTATAAAGAATGGCATTGGTTTTGTACATTTAATTTTTGTTGAACGTTATTAATAAAAATGTTGTTCAATTAGCATGTTTTTGTGTTTTGCTTTGGTACCGAAATTGGTACCGAGAACCGTGGATTTTCACTGGTATTGGTACCGAATACTGAAATTTTGGTACCGTGACAACACTAATGCCGCCCATACTACACAACTTTCAAAGTTGTTGGGTAGCTGTTTTTTTTCACACTACAAAGCTTTATGTCACTTCTGGTCAAAACACATTTCACACTACAGGACTTGGATCGCAGACAGATCTGCAAAGTTAACAAGCTAAATATCTTTCGAGCTTCAGCGACGCATCGACACTTATCCCAGATCATTTCTTTGACAATTCAAACATAGCAGTTGTCACTCACAAGAATGAGTGCTGATTTACTTCTGATTTCAGGCTTTTGTCAGTGATTTTCATTAACTGTTAGTGAACAGGAAATCAGGGCTATAATCATGTAGTAGTGTATGGACAGCATTATGAACTGGCTTGGTTTTAGTGTATCAAAAGCACATATGAGTTCACTGAATTGCATATCAAGACATTCAATAGGTCTGATTAAAACTCACTTCATGAATTTGTATCTACATTAATGAATGAATAAAATTGTAGGCCTACCTCCTTTTTTGTATTTTAATTTCAGTATATTGTTTGGGCCAGTGAATTAATGGGTTGCAAAACCATAATTTTGGTAATGGAACTATGTTTCATTGCTTTGAAATTTGTTTTACTAAGTGCAATTCATTTATACTTTGGTCTTAATCCAAACCTGTCATTCTTTGCCAGCCATATGGCACATGCACAATATTTTGTAATCCTCTTTCATTAGAGCAATAATGAATAGGCTCAGAATAAAAGATGTTATTGAATCAGTTATGCATTGATGCTCATTTTGACCAGGTTCAATTAGAAAGTACATGTAAATAAGGTTGTTTATAATAAATTTATAGTTCTTTTTCAATTTTATTTTTTGTTGTGCCAGAACAATGTATAATTGCATGCCATGGGGAGGATTTTCAAATAAGATATATATTCTTTATTCTTTTATGTCACAGTATATCCATGACACTGCTCTGTCAACCTTTCTAACCTTGCCTTTAATCTGATACAGCTTCTTAATTAAACCTAACACTATTACTTTGCACCTAAGGTAGATAACAGCAACCCCATCTTGATTGGGGGCATGTAGTCACATTGTTGTTGGGCAACTTCGTTTTTCACGATTAGAATGTGGGTCAGAGGTTTTTAGCAGTGACGCCTTGACATTATCCTCTTAACAGCTCCCTGCTTCCTTTGGACAGCAAACAGCATTCATCTTCTGTTTTGTAAAAAGGGGTTGACTGACATACACCATAATGACTTAGATTTAGTTTGTTTCAGCCACAGGAGGTTGTTTTTGTTTTGATGGCTGCTTGTCTGTTTCAGGTTATTCAGTTCTGGGTGGTTTGAGATATGAGGGAAGTAGTGTCTAAATGCCATTTTTACTTCATTTGTAAGATTATGTGCAACACTATGTCTATATCAGGAAAAGTAACAGACTTGGAAATCTCCTCACCACAGCAACCCAATTAAACAGATCTGGGGTTTCATCCAAATGTTGTTGAATTGCTGCTGCATTGACCAAAGTGTTGGAAAGGCAAGAGCTGAGGTTGTTAAAGTGTTGTGAGTTGAGGCCGGGAGGGTAGAAAAACCAGTAATGTTGTGCAGTACAGTAAAAATTGGATTGTACAGTACAGGTATTGTTCAGTTGAATCCAAACACAAATTTTGTGTCTGCACTGTTCTACTATCTGTGAGCAAGAGATGTCATATCTATTTCTCGAGATCAGTGATTCGTGTGAGCGTCCGGGTTCTTCAGTGTCACCCGAAACTTGTATGAATAAAAGATTATACGTGGATGCCCAGATTGGCCACCGTTGTAATTTCATCTCATTAATTTATTGGTAAAGCCTTTGTAATTAAAATCAACAAACAAAATTGAATGAATTCTGTTGGTTATCCCTGATAAATCGAGCATAAAATTTGTTTTTTAGTATTAATGCATTAGAGCATGCAGCTAGATCGGATCGTAAAAGGAACATCATTCACAAAGCGGTGACAGAATCAGAAACTCGTGTAATTTGTGCACCAAAAGTTTTAACTAATCTAAACAAACAAACAAACATACAATCACTCATACATGGGGGAAGGGCAAGTGAGACTGGATGAATGAAGCCATTAGAGAAACAGGGAATGAAGCTATGAAAAGGAGTCAGTTAACCTTTGAGTGAAACCATCAGCGCCATTTTACAACGGGGTCTATAGCTTATATTAAACCTCTGTTTCGTTTAGTTAAATATATGATACTTGCATTGCCTTGGTCGTTGACGAATGTCCAGATGCAGTCTCGGATGAAAGTCTTGATGGTTTCAAGGTTTTGGACTTGCG
>NW_015635037.1:433125-494342 GCF_001515625.1 Sinocyclocheilus rhinocerous | reverse complement strand
AGCTTATACTAAACCTCTGTTTCGTTTAGTTAAATATATGATACTTGCATTGCCTTGGTCGTTGACGAATGTCCAGATGCAGTCTCGGATGAAAGTCTTGATGGTTTCAAGGTTTTGGACTTGCGATCACGTTCTTCCGGGTTTGAAGAGTGATGAACTCCAAAGATGTTGTGACTCGATGGTGATTGGGAGTTTCTTCCCAGGTGGAAAGTGACGAAGAGCTAAGAGAAACATCAGCTGAGATCCGAGGGTCTTTGTTGAATGGAAAGGCAAGGCCGAAGCCTGGCGCAAACCTAAGGGTCCCAGAAGAGTTCTAGCTCACATCCTCATCTTCTCTGAATCTAACAGAACTGCACACTGGCTGTGTCGAGGTCTGCCAGGTGTGGCTGCGCCGGCTCTGGGACTTAGCAACCAGAAGACGGAAAGGTGATGAGAGACGAGTGAAGATTTAAGGGGGTCTGAATACTTTCCGTACCCACTGTAAGTGTTTATGTAATCGTTCAAAGCCAATAAGGCGGCAAAAAAATGTGCGCTCCTCTCACACAGAAGCAGAGACCGCGCACGCATATTGCTCTGCTGTTTGTGTTTCAAAGGCTTAAAAATCGGTTGTTTTAAAACCGCAGTGCTTCAAAACGTGTGTCCATGCTACAGATATAGTCCCTCGTTTAGGAACGAGCTCCTCGTTTTGTCCTGGCTGGTCGTTCTCCACCTGGTTCTGTCTCCGCTTCACGCCCCGTGGTGGCGTGTAAAGATCGCAGTCATCCAAATGATGAAAAAGTATTACCTTAAACAATGTATTTTGCGACACCATGAAATAAACGATAGAGCATAATATGAAACGACAGACTTTTTATTTCGTCCATACGATACATATCGTCATATCGCACAGCCCTATTAAGTATAACAAATAATTGCGTGTCTGATTGGTCCAGATTAGGGCTGGGTATCGATTCAGATGTGCCGATTCGATTCGATTTCGATTCGCAAGCTCTCGATTCTTTCTAGTCGCGTCCTCTTTTGGAAGGCCAAACAAAGTAGTTTCGTTATCACAACGAAACACAGCTTCACACACGGCAGCCTAGAGTGAGCAGAGGCCGGCGGCTAGAGTGAGCAATGTGTGCTGAAATAAATCCCGGAAAAGATAGATTCGCGGCTTTTAAGAATCAATATCGAATCGACGTCATTTTAAAAAACGATTAATCGAAAAATCAAATTTTTTTTTTGCCCAGCCCTAGTCCAGATGCTACAAGACTGTAGAATGTATGCTTTTGTAGAAGGTGCAAGTCCATCCATGTGATTTTTTTACTTTATTATTTTTTTTTGAATCTAGTTTATCATCAGGACTGACTATTGTTGTTCACAGTGCATTATGGGATTTGTAATTCATTAATTAATATTCAGATGTTAAGTGCACAGGTTTGTTTTTTTTGTTTTTTTACTTTTTAAGCCAATCAAAGGATGACTTCCCAAAGAATGCAGACACTGTATTTTGGTGGTAGGATGGAAACTTATCTAGAAATTAAATGTCACTTTCTAGCATGGATTTGGAATTCATTGAAAGCACATTTTGCAGCATTCATTTCAGTTCAGTAGTTAGGCTCTGTAGCTGGAAAATTGGTTGCCAAAGTGAGCATATGCATGGTCCGGTAACAGGTTTGTTTGTCTGTTTATAAATGCCAATGTGTGGGTGCTATTTGGCATATGTTTTTGTACTTGTACAAGGTTTAGCCTATGTGTGAGACCCCTGGTGTACTAGGACTGAAAACACACTGTGCACTGGCCCACTGAGAATTATTGACCACTGAGTCCCTTGTAATGATGTTCATTCAGTCTGTCAAAGCTAGAGACTTAACCAAAGCACAAGCCCTGTTTGTTGTTAATGTTCATCTTTTGTATGCATTTTTGATGAGACTTGAAGTGTGTAGAATTTTCTGAGACACAGTAGCAAAGATAACTGACATTTTCCATGATGTATTTATTAGAGTCAGTATCAAGGGGGAGCTCTTGCAAAGAAAAAAAATGCTGTTCAAAGGATATAAATGTATGTACAGAAGAATATTTATCTTAAAGTTTGGGGAAATGCAGAGATGAAGGAACATTTTTTTATGGATGAAATTTGTAATGATAATATCCTAGTTTGTTTAAACGGCTGTTTAAGAATACTTAGAAGTGTTTGTTTGTTTGTATGTGTAAGATACTGATTAGATTATAGATTTAGACATTGACCTCAGCTGCAGTCCAGTAAGCTGCTTTGGTCTCATATGGCTCATAATGTATAGGTTTTATGCTACACACCTTATCGGGAGATGGCTTTACAAAGTGTTGAAGAAGGCACATTAGCACAGCTGTACACAGGACATTGCACATTCAAGAATACATGGACTCTCTGCAAAGGTTTTCCCATTGATACAGTACAGCAACAAAAAGTCTCACATCACACAAAGTTATGACAAACGAATGATGAAAGATGAAAAGAAGCTAGAAGAAATAATGAGATGAAGTGAGCAACAGAAGCAGAACAAATAAAAAAGGAAGCACTGTTGTGTGACGTAGGCCTGTGGCACATTGTGTTCTCCGTTTATGCCAGTAATGCAGTTGTGCATTCATGGCTTTGAGCCACAACCTGCCTCATCTTCTCTGTCACCACCTCATCTAAACTGGACTTAGGCCCTTGTCGACCTTGAATGCCAAGAAGAAGTTCACAGATCTACAGCAAGGCCATGTAGAAGCTTGTCAAGCATGCTACAGCACTCACAAGTCTCCAGAATCACTACCGAAACATATCATGCCTCCTTGTACAAGATAATTTAAATGCTAGAGAGTGGGCTTGACCCTAAAGGCTCCTCCTGGTGGCTAAAGGAAGTCACCACTGTCCCGTCCCACTTAGCTCAATCGCTTGAAGTTGATGTAAATTCGATGTGACTTATCCAGGGTGCTGCTCCAGAGTGCTAATCACTGGTAATCTAATCCAGAGGAGATTAGAGAAGAGGAGGGAACACAGGATGCTGAGAACTGCTCTCTCTGGCTTAACGGAAGGTTGCTGCTATGTCCACATTGTGCTGTTGGACTGCTGCATCTTGCTAAGGATTCGCTAACTCGAACTGTGCTTGGAATTTGGGATAGCAGTTGGTAACAGCATCCAGTTGGAGTTCAGCTTTGGAAGACTGTCCTTTTTTACGTCCACTGGTTTTGAGTGACGCCGCCTTTATGGGATCTAGTTTTGTTTCTGCTTGCATCATCATAAAAGTGCTCTCCTTCTGTGGAATTAGCATTAGCATGTCGCTGTAGCCAAAGCGAGACCTAGTGCCTCGTTCAACTTTTTAAAAGGCTTTCTTTGCCAAGTATTTTCAGGAGCACTTTCTGCATTTAAATTTCATCTGTCTCCAAGCTTGTCAAGAACAGAACTGCCTGTCCATTTTTGAACGAAACCAGAGGAGGCTAATTTCATAATTGTTCTGCTTTGAAGGCCCATCACCAGAAGTGAAGATGCTGAACCAGGGGGCTGTGATGATCTTCACAGGGATCTGTGGGGCGTTAGTGGTCATGGCAGTGGCCTACTACGCCTACTGGTGAGTCCGGCTAAAGTGCAACAGTAGATTGATTGGGCCGCCTGCTGCTTATGTAAAGGTTATTGGATTTGACACAGGCAAAGGTCAAATGAGATACTCCTTGCCTAACACCGTGTCCTAACTACACACGGCGCGACAAGATTCCAGCAACAAGCAATTTGGGTGTCCACACCAGATGCAATGCGACAGAATCAATCAAATATCACAGCCAATCCGAAGCGTGTGTGGGCGGGCTCTCTGTGGAAGCGCACTGCACTCGCAACGAAATGAATAAGTTTATAATCTAATTCATAAATATTAAAACTTTTTAACATCATTAAATGTACATACTGAGTGACTGATACCATCTTTGTCATGGAATACACTCGTTGGTTCGCAGTGAGTTCACAGTTTTAACGTAGGCTACATCTTTGCTTTAATTTATTTTCAAGATTTGAGGTAAACTATCTATTGTTGCTTTCAGTATGGCTATAACGGTCACACAAAATGATATTCAAACTCACATTAGACACGTTAACATTGAATAGCGCACATAATCAGTACCTGCATATCACTGTTATATAGTTTGTATGTTGTTCCAGCCGCAACGTCGCGGAAATAGAAACCGTTTCTAAGGCTAGTTAGGACAAAACCTCACCAAACATGGAAAAGATACCTTTTATCGCGTGTCGCGGCATCGCATCGTGTGTAGTTAGGACACGGTGTAAGACTTTAATTTGTTCATTTGTAGTTATTTGCATGCCTGCCATGTTTGTGGGTGTTTAGGGCACTATGGTGACCACCTGTTGCACAGTTGTCTCTATAACGTCTGAAAGGTCACACAGTGTCTCAGTTTTTTTTGCCTGTATATTCTTCCCTTTAAAGCTTCACAGAGAGTCAAACAAGCTGATACCAAATTGTTAGCTGAAGTCTATCTGAAAATTGATCTGCTGTGGAAGTGTTACCATCTGAAGCACAACTTAACTTGTGTATTGTGTAACACTGTGTATTGTGTAACACTCCTTTGTGTATTTTTTTTTAGGTATTGTTACACTGTGGTTTCTCAGTTTTCTTTTGCATCCTGCAAGTTTGAAGCTTTTTTTTTACCTTTTTTAGAGGTACATTTTGTCCATCTTGGAAAAAGATGGCCCCAGGCTGTCTGATGATGCAGGCTAGACAGCTGTTAACTCCTAAAGGCCGGGACACACCCAGCCGACTTCAAAGAACTAGAGGCGACGAAAGCCGACGGTGTTGTCGCCTCACGTCGGCAGCGTCGGACCAAAAAGCTGCGCTCGAACACACTGCACAGACTACAGCCGACGGCAAACTAACACGTGCGTTCTGTGCGTAAACTGTCTTTATATCAGCAGCTATCAATAGTAGGCTATATATTCGTCATTCAAAAGGAGAAACCGAAACAAAGATATACGAGATAAATGCAGATATACGAAACGTAAACAAAGCAGCGCTGGCTTACCATTTTGAATATCAGTAACTAGGGATGCACCGATACCGATACTGTTTTGAATATCAGTAACGTTGATAACTTTAATCATTTTAAGCGGCTTATGTTGTTATGAAAACATTTGCGTAGGCCTATTAGAATGATTGGGAAAGATCACGTAACATTTAAACAGCCTTCTGTCTGTACCGCCTTCATTTACGTGCTTGTTTTCATCACTTTCGCTTTAATTCTCGGGCACGGACTCGTTCGTTAAACTGAACATCCAATCAGAGCTCTCACTCGCGCTGACGGCCCCGACGCAAACTGATGCCTTAAAGGCCGGGACACACCAAGCCAACGGTCGGCCGCACGTGTTAGTTTACGCACGTGTTAGTTTGCCATCGGCTGTAGTCTGTGCGGTGTGTTCGAGCGCAGCTTTTTGGTCCGCCGCGAGGCGACAACACCGTCGGCTTTCGTCGCCGCTAGTTCTTTGAAGTCGGCTTGGTGTGTCCCGGCCTTAAGCTGGTTGATCCCTCCATGTCTAATCCCCCCACCCTATCGGTGTAGTTGTCATGCTACCAAAAAGTGAATGAGGAACAAGTCAAACAGATATAAACTTACATGTATCTAGGGTGTTTTTGGCATATTGCATTAATCATCTTAATTGATACACCTTTTGATACACCTTTGAGCTTTTTGACACCATTTGCTACCTCTGTATGTGAAACTGGACATTCACATACTTGATCAAACATAATGCTCTAGACATATGACTGAGAAGAACAAGTTGCACAAGTTTTATGGACCATGTTTATGGTGATCTATGTTTTTTTTTTTCTTCTATGTTTCTTTCCCCTCCTTCAATTTCATTGTTTGAAAAATGGCAACAAATTAACTCTTTATTTAATTTAGTTGGCAGTTTATTGATTTTGTAATCGATCAGTTATATTAGTTTCACAAGAAAGTGTTAAAAATATGAATGAATACAAAAAGGCAGTTAACATGCTGGGAATCATTTTTTCAAATAAAGACAAGCTAGAGCTAATTTCACATACAGCACACAGTTGTAAGGTCCACACACTTGGCCCAAGGAAGGTATCCAGTGGTGGAAATCGCACCGCCCTAATTCAAAGTTTGTCAGTCATGCAGACTGTGATGCACACTCGTTTTTATGCAGGCTACAAATGAACACAAGATCTCACAGCTGAATTTGACAAATTGATGATATAAATGTGAATTTCCTGATTGCTGACGGTAGATGAAAAAGTAGTGAAGCGTTTGCCTTTCTGTTACTAAATATAGATTATATCATATTATTGTACACTCTAGGGATGTAACTATTCACTCAACTCACGATGCAATAGGGGTGGGCAATATGACGCAATATGTCACATTAGTAATTTTATTTCACGGTAACAAAATATATATCACAATATAGGCTAGTAATTTGTGCTTTAAATATGGTCTTTATGATATCAAAATTTCTGATACCATAGAAGTTTCACAATTCTTGTCACCAGTGTCAATATCTCAAAAAAACTAATACTAGCCTAAATTAATAATTTAAAAAAAACTCAATCTCACTGAAGACAAGTAAACAATCAGCGATTAAATAAGAATAAGAAGCTAATACAAGCAATAGGACAAAAAACTACAGTAGAACAAATAAATAAGAAATGCTACATACATTGCATAAAGTAATCATAAAAACTGCATATTTATCACTGTGTAAATTAAATATATATTTCTTCTTATTAAAGTCACAAATGTGATTTAGTCGAGCACTGAGAGGTTTTCTCTCTTTTGTTGTTTGATTCAATTGAATGACAGACAGCAGGAATATTAGACTGCTGTCACTTTAAGAGCTACCTTCCAATAAACTGTTACACATGTTTTCTTTCTCAGCTGTTTGCTTTCACTTAAGACCTAAGTTACTGTGTTAATGAGGATACTTGCAAATACCAGCATTTTGACACATACAAGTGTGTATATTTAACAGTTCATGGCTTATAAAGCCGTAAAAATAACTCAGTTCAGTACTTCTGTGCTCTACGAGCACCATCTTCACATGCACACGTCTCTCTAACGGCACTCAGAAACAGTTTCTCATACAGCGTGTGCATATAACGAAATGAGTTCTCTTTCGCTGCTGATTGCTTTTCAACGGCTTAAAATCACTCAGTTTTAAATCGCAATGCATTAAAAATGCATGCAAAGAATACATTATTGTGACCATGTAGCACAGCGACATCATGTAACCGTGATAGAGACGTTAGTCCAAAATCTCTACCGACAAATTTATGCCAGTTAATCGTGTCTACAGGTAGCTATACCGCCCACACCTACAATGCGATATGATTCACAATACTGATTTCACAACAAAATGAGATTTAAGACAAATTATTAATAAAAAGGGGTCCTTTTATTATTGAAAAATAAAATGCTGCACATTTCTTTGTGAAATTGAAATAGGCTATGTCAAATAAAAACTAAATTGAAATTTTAAAACAAACCCCAAATCAAATAAATAAACACAAGAAAAGAAATCCCTTCATATAAATAAACTAAGGTTTTGCCTGTGCTCTTTCCATTTAATCACAAGAATTAACAGTTTTCAATCTAAATTACATTGCACAATTTCAAAATTTGAAGCAAAAACAGAATGCTCTGACTTATGTTTTATGTAGTATAGTCAGGGGCACCGTAATGGAGGGGAAGGTTTGGACAATTCCAAGGGCCCGGCGAGGGAGAGGGGGCCCGGGACGCGTTTTTTTTTACCAGGGGGGGGGGGGCAGATTCAATGATGTTCAGGGGCTCAGAAACCATTGCGGCGGCCCTGAATATAGTTTCACAAAACTAATCTGCACAAAACAAAAACAGCAGATGAGCTGAATGAGAACACAAATTCACTGTCTGACAGCAGGTAGTGCTTATTGAACAGCGGCAATATCGCGTTTCCTTGGTTGCCGCTTTAATCAAAGAAGCACTGTGGTTATGAACACTGCTTTAAAGGGGTCATATGATGCGATTTCAATTTTTCCTTTCTCTTTGGAGTGTTACAAGCTCTTGGTGCATAAAGAAGATCTGTAAAGTTGCAAAGACTAAAGTCTCAAATCCAAAGAGATATTCTTTATAAAAGTTAACAGTCAACCGCGCCTACCTAAAACGGCTCGTTCTAACACACCCCCACATACCTACGTCACGATCTCGGAAGATTTGCATAACGCCGCCCAAACGTTCACGCAAAGAAAGAAGGCGTAACTTATATTCTCGCTGTAGTATTGTTGACTTCATAGCAAATACACAAATCTGAATGGCTATTTACATAATTTAAACATGATTCAGAAACAGGAAGTAGTGCAGCTGCTTTGTTTACAGGGTTTCCGGGGTAACGGCTGCATTTAAATGAATTATTATTATTATTATTATTTCTGCAGTTTAGCGCCATCTGCTGTCAGAGAGTGAAAGTGCGCTTTCATCCAGAGCGTCTCTCACATGTTCCGCCATGTGCTTCTCGTCCGCGCTTATTTACATCAGAGTGCGCACGCGTCTTTCACGCAGCATACAGCGGTGTTGTGCATTTTGACCAGTTGATGGGAAAAGTATTCTTAAAATGCATTCAAAATTCGAAATAATTTGTAATATATAATTATTCACGGTATTTAGAAGTGATATATCGCATTACCGAATACCGGCACAAGTCTACTCAGGGTGCATCGTTACATCCCTAGTACACTGTTTACTTTCCCTGTTTATCAGTTCTGTATAATCATTTATTAATTTAAACAGAGGCAATAAACTAATAAAGACAGAGAATGGGAGTTTTGTGTGCTCGAGTGCTGACATTCTCAGCGCTGTCACAATTAAAGTCCCACTCCCACAAACACATCGGGCAAACTGGAAAACTTATCTGCAGAAGCCAATCATTTAAAAAGAGCTGAAATATCAACATTGGCTATATATTGGTGGACCACTAGGGGTCTGTAGTGCACATGATTTGGTGGAGAAAGCGAAATGTTTGAAGTGTATCATAGGGTTGTGATGGTGAGGAAATTTTCCCACCGGTTAATCGATGTGTGACAACACCGGTAATACCGGTATCACCGCGGGGGCGGGAGCGTTCCCTCTTTTTCTCGCTTTCCTTCGCTTTTAAATAGCTTGTAAAAGAGGCGTGCACATTTTACTTTCACTTTCAAATAGCAGCAATTCGGCGTAAAGCAATTGTTTGTTTTTAAGCTTAAAAGCGCCGTGCACATTTTACTTTCGGCATCAGTTCGGCATCAATTGCTGGAAGTCGTTTGGCACGCTGCATTGAGCAGCCGCGTTCAGTTTTTAATTGTAGTGTCTGTTCTTTTACTGAACTAAATGATTTTTATTAGGCTACTACAAAAAAATAAAAATGACGGTGGGGGTCGGTGCCGCGGTGGGCAAGTGATGTAACCGGTGTTGCGACTTAACACCGGTATCACCGTCAACCCCATCTATCGCGGCAAGCCTAGTGTATAAGTCTACTTTTTGCTCATATTTCTTATGGCTGAGAAAATACTCTGCTCCAACAAGTTGATCAGGTGATCCCTCAGAATGTGCATACACACTCCCCCTCACACACCTAGTGCAGCACACCAATTTTCATAGGGAGTTTTGGCATTCAGAGCACTCTGCCATTCCCTTGATCTCAGACACACACACACTTTGGTAAGGTTCCAAAGTTTACTTCAGTTTGTGCAGTGGTGGATAGGAGGACAGAGTTCAACTCTTTCCTTTCCCACCCTCTCTCATTTTTCTTTCTTCGGTCCGTCTCTGTCCACTCCAAAGTCATAGTTAACTTATACACTGCCTGTGGATCTTCATCTAAGGTTAGTGCCGTTTGTGTTCTGTTTGTCTTGGCTGATGTGTTGGTAGAGGAACCAAAACTTTGTCGGTTTAAACTTTTACTCACTGGTTTCTAGCTGCCCCCATGTTGTAACACGATTGTTTTGTGTTTATTTCAAAAGGCAGCACATTTGGCACATTTGCTCTTATGATAAATGCTAATTCACAGGAATCATTGACTAGCTGACGGCTTAGAAGTATTACAGTAGTTAGAATAGCTGGATTATTACATTTTCTTAAGAAATTGTGAGTGTTGCTTGCCTGTGCAAAACTTGTTGACGTGATACTGTGGTCCGTTTCATTTTTCTGTAGGTGAGAGAACAATGTGAAAGCATTTGCAGTTAATTTGGTTTATCATGCTTCGTGGAGTATGTGCATCAAGGCAGAGGTAGGTTATAAATAAATAACCACTTTTCCAGTATTTTACTTGCTAATATAAGATGTTTTTGCTTCTGTCATCTGATGCTTGTTTTTACATCTTCAGATTGAGTTCAATTGTTTATCATTGTAAGGCGTCATTCAAATTAGATTTTAAGACTTTCCTAATCCACCATAAACTTTTGTTAGCTCCCCACTAGGCATGGGCCGGTATGAGATTTTGATGGTGTGATAACCTTAAGCAATTGAGCAACATACAGAATATTAGGAACAGTAGAATTTGTTTATTTTTTCTTTATTTAACCTAAATCTGTAATTACAGTTATTTAATTTTAGTTCTATAATTCCTATACATATAATTTAGTTATATAATTTCATATACATAATGTGAATTAATAATAACCCAATTTGAAGCAAAAACAGAATGTTCTGACTAGCTTTGTGAAATTATACTACATGCCTGAATGAAGCAAACAGCAGATGCTCTGAATGAGACGCAGATTCACTCTCTGTCAGCAGGAGGCGCTGATGGAACACCAGATACAGTGTTTCCTTGGTTACCGCTGCAAACAAAGCAGAGCAGCCTGAAACACTGCTTTAATATAAACTATACAGAGACGAGATTAAAAGAAAATACCACGTAAACTTTTCTAAAGACAGTTCCTCTCAGAAACACATTCATATAAACACCTAAGTTCCAGGGGAAGCCATCCTACACGCACGTGACTGACCGCTCGCTCGCACCAACAGGAGGAGGAGGGTCGTGTTACTCTCTACACTGCACTCAACCTGAGGGATCCCTACACTTTCAGGCTTTGAGGAGACATGAAAAACAGTGCATACCGCAGGAACGGTATAACGGAAAATATTAGCGGTTTTGAAACCGTGAAATTTTCAAATCGCGGTATACCTTGAAACCGGTAATCGGCCCATGCCTACTCTGCACTCACAATAGTGATTTTACACACACAAATTCGTTCTGTCGGCAGAACGAATGTTTAAATGATATCAGTGTAGTAGGATGGTTGACTGAACTGAACTTTGTCATCAGAGCCGACACATAATAACTGAGAACATTATAGTATTAATGGGGTCAGACGGGCCTCCTGCAGGTTACCAGATGGCGAGTTGGAGTAGTTTGGCAACTTCATCCTGAGTATCAGATTAAACCGCAAGGAAGCACTGAGCTTCAGTCCTCTCTTTGCATTTGGTTTAGCAGTGCTTTAAAAGATTATTTGGCAAATAAATTTGCTGAAGCACTCATTTTGTTAAGAGTTTTAATCCAGACTTTCACTTGCAGTTGTTGTCTTGTTATCGGATTAAGTGGTGCTGGGAGATTAAAGCCTGATAAGCTTTCAAAATCAATTTGAAACGAGAGACCTTCAGATCCAATGAGAGTGTTTGTGTGATACTGTGTCTTTCAGAGTAGGATTTTTGTGCATGACAAGTCATGTTGAGGTGCTGCCATATAATAATGGAGCGAGAAATGCAGTTGGGGGGAAAGGGGTTGCGAAAATGAGGCAGTCAATGCATGCAAGAGAGAGAGGGAAATTGGAGGAGGTGTTTGGAGTTCCTCCAACTGGGTGAGAGGGTGTGTGTTTGTGCACGGCATGTGTGTAGTGCAGCTGTATATGTGTGTGCAGTGCTGGTGCATGTGGAATTTTTGGTGCCTAAGGGTCATGAACTCGTGACTACTTTACAGTGGATTTGTGTATCTTGGAACAAGATGTGGAAGTAAAAATACATGACTAAATGTGTTGCTGGTGACGGTTGCGTTTATGGCTCGGGCCGTCATGAATTCTCTAAATGCGCTCTGTCTCTTTTTCTCTCAGGTCGGTGGTACTAAGTGAAGGGCCGTGTAAAAGAGGGTTGTAGAGACGAACCCGCTGTGGTGAGTTAAACTTTCATGATATTAAGTTTGATAACTGAAATGATATGTTGGAACATTAAACATGAACATCAGAGGGCTACAGGATTGACTGGTACAAATTCCATAATTCCATAATGCAAATGCTACTAATAATGTCGATCAACACTGATTTGCAGATATTCATAGAGTGAATTCAAGCTTGATATTGCGTTTATATGTTAATATATTTTGCATAACTGACACAATGACCAGTGTTGTTTATTTTTGCTTTGTCAACTAAATAATTTGGTTGCATATTTTTGCTTTGAAAGTCTATAATAGCGCAGACAGTTGGACTAACAAAACAGAAATATTTCTGTCAGTGTCCTAAATTAGCAGTTAGCAACTTCCAAATATGACTAAAATTTACTTTTGTGTACATAACACTAATTTGCTAACAGTTGGCTTATTTTTAATAAACTAATATAATAGTTGTGCGCATATATATGGATAGATAGATAGATAGATAAAGTTTCAGGTTTCATACTGTAGCTCGTAAGAAAGGTTTATTGTTTTGGTGATATTTTTTAGTTTTTTTAACACTAGTTTTAATGCTGTTATATGCAAAATCTTCTTGTCCAATCAAATTAGAGCACTATTGTATATACATTTGTAATAGTTGTCTGATCAGTCCATGTAATTTCTGTGAAAAAAAAACAATTGCAAAAATGTAAAAAAAAAAAAAATTTAGCTTTGTACAGATTTATTTCAATGGCTTTGCCATACATGCATCTTAACAAAGTTGTCAGTACATTAATATCGTACTCACTCCCACTCAGTTTTATACATTATGTAATAGGAGGTCTTTCTATCCCCCATGGGTTTGAAGGACCTCTAGTGTAATGTAAATAAAGCATAATATCATATGCATGAGTCAGCCTGTAGGCTGCTTTTAATTTGGCGTCTCCTCTGCCTCTCTTGTCTTCCAGCAGTTTGTGTGTGTGGGTGAGTGAGTGAGTGAGTGAGTGAGTGAGTGAGTGTGTGTGTGTGTGTGTGTGTGTGGAAGGGCTCTCAGTCATGGGTGTGGTGGCGTGGCTGAAGAGCCTGTTCGTCCTGCAGCTCTTGATTGGCTTTGTGTTCGTGGTGAGCGGCCTCATTATCAACTTCATCCAGCTGTGTACCTGTGTGCTGTGGCCCATCAACAAACAGCTGTACCGCAAGATCAACACCAGACTCTCCTACTCGCTATGGAGCCGTGAGTCGTTTGTTTGTCCTCAGCTCACTATCAAGTTTCTGAATATGCTTTTATAGACCTGTATAGCAAGTACTTTTTGTTTACCTTGTTAATGAATGTTTACTTTTAAGTGAATTTATTCCAAAGATAGGTAACTATTATTGTAATATATATAAAGCATTTGTGAATGGATATCATTAAATGTCTTTAAACATTTGTTATATAACTTAAGTATTATGTAAAGTATCTTAATGTTGTGCATTGCAGGTTACTGGACAAGAAGCCATTATTGTTGTAATGCAAAATTTATGAGACATGGGGTTTGT
The DNA here is from genome assembly GCF_001515625.1 of Sinocyclocheilus rhinocerous. Lineage (NCBI taxonomy): Eukaryota > Metazoa > Chordata > Actinopteri > Cypriniformes > Cyprinidae > Sinocyclocheilus > Sinocyclocheilus rhinocerous. Next base: position 480,691 of record NW_015635037.1, on the reverse strand, counting down.
ACTAAACGTCACATGCACAGACTAGTCTTGCCATGTTACATATGCATAATGCATACAAATTTCATGCTTTCTGGTGTCAGATCAAGTGATCGACTATTATCTAACATAAAATTTACATAGTCTTTTTAAACTTTCCTCTTTTTCTATTATGTGATTTTTTCTATTCCTGTGCATTTATTTTTGTTTAATAAGAAAATTTTATAAAATGATTATTGCTAGAAAATAAAACCACACAAATTAGTGATTTAAACTTTTCTTTAGGCGTCCCATGTTTTCTATAATTGCCAGCCCGTATTAAAAAATTAGAGAAATTTAATTGACATGCTGAGGATGACACTCAACTTTTTCTGTGTTAAGCAATTTAAAGCATCCAATTCAAATTTATTGGCACCCAGTAGGTTATTGGGTGAGGGGTCTGTGACTATTTGTTAATCTAATGAAAAATGGTGTGTCTGATTGGTCCAGATGCTACACAATAAATGAACACACTTTCCAGAAGGCCAACAATTCACTAAAAATGTTTTTTTTATTGGTCTTATGAAGTATTCTAATTTGTTGAGATAGTGAATTGGTGGGTTTTTGTTAAATGTGAGCCAAAATCATCACAATTAAAAGAACCAAAGACTTAAACTACTTCAGTCTGTGTGCATTGAATTTATTTAATACACGAGTTTCACAATTTGAGTTGAATTACTGAAATAAATGAACTTTTCCACGACATTCTAATTTATTGAGATGCACCTCTACATTTACTTTTATTCGTTTAGCAGATGCGTTAAATAAGCAGAAGCAATTGATTCAACAATTTGCATGGCGCTTGTCACGATATAGATCATCCTAACGCATCTGGCATCATAATACCTGCTTGACACACTTTTCTACTGCTTTCTTAACAGAGCTGGTGATGCTGTTAGAATGGTGGTCTGGCACAGAGTGCACGCTGTACACCGATCAGGCCACGGTGGATAAGTTCGGTAAAGAGCACGTCATCATCATCCTCAACCATAACTATGAGATCGACTTCCTGTGTGGCTGGACCATGTGTGAGAGATACGGCGTACTGGGGGTGAGAGACGGAAGACAAGCAGTGAAGACACCGTAGTGAAGTGTGAAGTTGTGAAGGATGGTTGTTTTGAGCTTTGAGGCGTGACAGTTGTGTCTCAAAACCTTGTGAGCTCAATCACTCTCGACTTGAGTACATTAAAAGCATCCAAACTAAAATGGAAGCTGATAAATGTGACTAGCTTCTTTGATGTAGCTTCCTTAAGAGAAAATTGTGCACATGATGCAAAAAGCATTCTGCACTCGACGGATATTAGAAAGTGGCTAAGATACTCTTCTGAAGAACAAAAATCATGTCGCACGTGGATACTGGGTGAAATTATGCTATTTAAATATATGGAGATGTTTGCCATCTGTACTTTTCAGTAAATAAAACTGTGTGAAACTAGTATTGGATATCGCAGTGCATCAGTGTTTTATAATTACATTTTGGCTGAAATTCCGTTATATACAAAATCAGACATCTCTTGTATAGACACCTGTATTGGCCAGATTATGCTTTTTGCAGTGTTATTTATTTTAATTATTTATATTTTTTATATCTATTTATTAACATTTTTAATTAGCTTTATTTGTATTTTTTTGTGTGTTTCTTTTCATTTTAGTTGTAGTAAATTGATGTACTTTTTTATCATATTTCTATTTAGCTTTTATTTCAGGTTTAATAATTTTAGTAATTCAATGTACTTTATTTGTTTTTCAAATAAATAACAAATTCAAGTAAATAACTAATTTTTACACTTAGTTTTCAAGGTAACATTTCTACTTTGTTTAGATTTTATTTAAATAAAATAAAATGATTTTCAATAGTTATAGTTAACCGTAACAAAAACTGCTTTGTCACCATCCATTTTTGTTTTGTATTTAATAATCTTAGTAACCATGAGGATCAATCCCAAGAGATTAATTTGTCTTTTCTCTCTTGGATAAGTTCTGATGTTGGATTTATTTGTTTTGATTGAGTGGATGATTTGAATTCTTCTCTATCCTCTCTCTCTTTTTTGCATTTTCTATCCTCTCTTTATTTTGATTTTTCTCATCCAGAGTTCTAAGGTTCTGGCTAAACACGAACTGCTGAAAGTTCCTCTGATCGGCTGGACGTGGTACTTCCTGGAAATTGTTTTCTGCAAGCGGAAGTGGGAGGAGGACAGAGAAACCGTCTTCAGTGGGCTGAACCGTCTCCGAGATTACCCAGAATACATGTGGGTGAGTACACTGAGTGATTAGGATGATCTAATGACCTGATAATCAAGCAGAGCTTTAGGAATGACTTAAGCCTTTTCTGTTTACCATGGTGATATGTACTGAGTATTTGATGAATTGTTGCGGTCAAATGTAGGGCTAACCACAACCTCAAATCCACCTTGTAAATCTCTAAACCCATGCAAATGTTCTGTAATGGTTCAGAACTATTCAATTCGTAATAGGCAGATTTTGGTTAACCAGTAGTTCAGTCTTTTTCCCTTTATGTGCAATTGGGATAAATGTTTTCTATTGTAGTTTTTGGCGGATTATCCTTTTTTACAGTTTGAAAGTATGTAATATTGCAGTCCCTAATAAAACTATTCAAACTCAATTTGCATTTGGAGCTTGGTGTCACTTTTCTTACTTTTGAGCAACATATGCACACAAATGGCAAACCAAGCTAAGTAAAGGTGCTTTGACGCATTTAACCAAGACACAAAGACTGCAAAAAATATATAATAAATAAATTAATATATGTATATATATATATATATATAAGTAAATTTTTCCTCGTACTCAAATTCACAATAAAAAAATAATTTTAAAGATTGTAAAGACATTCTGAATTAATAATTTGTGACCTCGTACCACTATAACCTGTAGTAACATATATTTACTGAGGAATGTGATAATCAAAGTCATGTCTTAATTCTTTTTTTTTTATTATTATTATTTGCTAATCATTTTAATGTATTGAAGCTGTAGATAAATAAGTAAACAATCAAGTTTCACCTGGTGTTAATCTAGTAAAGTGTTGTGGTCATTCTTGTTTAGTTTATTGAGTTTATTTATTCTATCATTATATTATTTGGATGTGGGTCAGTGTTACTAGACAGGCACGTAGCTCCAGCGGTGAGGTCACTTATGACGTGCTCCGATTGGAAGTTTCCGTTGGCAACAAGAGGCAGAGATTACAAAGTGATAGGATTACTGTGTTTAACACTGACCCGGGAGTTACAATCCTCTGGTGTGTGTGTGTGTGTGTGTGTGTGGCAGTTCCTGCTGTACTGTGAAGGAACGAGATTTACGGAAAAGAAACATCAGATAAGCATGCAGGTGGCTGAGAGTAAGGGCCTTCCAAAACTGAAGTACCACCTGCTGCCCCGCACCAAAGGATTCACCACTACACTGCAATGCCTCAAGGGAACAGGTCAGATAAACGTTTCCACACACTCCATCACCGTCACAGAGCTGCTGTGTGTTACCCTGTTAAAAGAGGCAAACGTTGCTTCCTGGGTGGGTGATGGACAGGAGTCAAGAAAATGTGAGTGGTCCAAACCCATAAGCTGGCCCTATTCATGATGCTTTTTTGGATTTCCACCAGCCTGGTGTCTAATAATAATGTCCAAGTGTCCACTTATCAGTGACCCTAGACAGAGTGCAGTTATCCACAACATGATGCTGCTAGTGGTTATGGTGATAACTAATGTTCTTCCTAGAGTTCGCATGTTCCCAGAATACTCTAGACACGTTGCCATAAGAAAATCCCAACACATTTACCACCTCGGTGGTCGAGAGACTCTTCCGTCTGTCACCTGCTGTCTAAATATAGGCTGTGAGTTTAGACTATGTTTTACGTATACTACCATTCAGAAGTTTGGGGTAGGTTAGATTTTTTTTTTAAATACGTCTCTTATGATTACCAAGACTGCATTTATTTCATCAAAATTACAATACAGTAATATAGTGAAATAATATTACAATTTAAAATAGTTATTTTCAATATTAATATAATATATTATAATTAATATATTTTAAAATGCGATTTATTCTTGAGATGGCGATGCTGAATTTTCAGCATCTTTACTCCAGTCTTCAGTGTCACATGTTCCTTTGCTTAAGAAACATTTCTTAATATTATCGGTTTTAAAAACACTTATGTTACTGTTTTTGTGATACTTTGTCAAGCTTATTTAAACCGATTCTTTGTACCATTCTAAATCTTTACCATCACTTTTGATCAATTAGATGCTGAAAAATAATATAAATTTATGATTTGACTTACCCCAAACTTTTGAACGTTGTGTAAATAAAACAAGCCATTGTGGTCCGATATTATTTTGGAGTGTGTAAACTAAACAGTAATTAGTTTTATAGGACATCACTTGCAGATTGCTTGTTTCAGGATTGTTCTTTCCTCTAATGAGGTGACTGAAATGGACTCGTGAACTTGATTTGATGGGCCATCATGAATGTGTTTCATCTGCTTTCCATCATCCTGATTTTCATGCCAATTATGCTCAATTCATACGCTATTGAGCTTCTTCCCCTCTTATCCTGACATGAATTATATCTGGTGCTCTGAATCTTTAATTACATTAGAAACATTATTTACTTTAGGAGTTGGCCCAAAAACAAATTGTCATTATTTGCTTGCTATAATGTCATTCCAAACTTTGTTTGGCTGACTTAATTTCTTCTTTGGAACACATAAGATTTTTTCAAGAATATATTGGTCCCATTTATCCATTCCATTATTGTGAATAGGGACTGAAGTTTTCAAGCTTCAGAAAGGATGCAAAAGCTCTGCAAAAGTGGTCCATGCGACTCATTCACTTTATTATATATTATATTTATCAAATATTTACTGTATTTTGAATTTATCTGATGGCTTTGTGTGAGGGAAAGACTGAAAATGAAAAAAGGATAGTTCACCCAAAAATGAAAGTTCTGTCATCATTTACTCACCCTCGTGAAGTTAAACCCGTATGACTTTCTTCTTTGGAACGTAAATACAGATATTCTGAAGAATCTTGGTAGCTTGAGCAATTGACTTCCATTGCATAAACAAAAGCACGAGGATGAATGACATCAGTATGAGTAAACGAAGACAGAAGTTTCATTTTTGGGTGAACTATCCATCTAAGTTCTATACACTGTATTTGTTGCAACATTCAAACATTTCATTCCATAACATCAAAATGTATTTGTTCTGTTTCAACAGTGAAAGCTGTGTACGATGTCACGCTGAACTTCAAAGACAAGCAGAACCCGACCCTGCTGGGCATCGTTAATGGGAAGAAATACAAAGCAGACCTGAGCATCAGGTGAGTCACAGAGCTGAGGTTCACTATATTTTCATTAGCTGCTGTACTTCCAAAATCTGACACAAGATTTGAATTGTGAACTTGTGAGTGTCCAAGTTCTCATTCACAAGCTTTTGAGTGTTTTGTGTCTTATTGCTGACCTGAGATCTCCTTAAATATTTGGATTAAGATTGTAACTGTACCTAGTTTAGCACCTCTTCTGCTGCATGCTGTTACAGCGCCCTCTATTGGAGTGTGTCATGTGCTGCTCTGACCTCTCACTGTTCTGTCCGCAGGCGCTTTCCTGTGGAGGAGATTCCTGATGATGAGAAGGAGTGTGCTGACTGGTTACACAAGCTCTACCAAGAGAAGGTATGAAGCTCAGGCTTTATTTGAACTGTGTTTTTTGAGTTGAATTGTTATTGTTTGATTTTGCATCTGATTCATTGCAATGATGTGTGCTGCAATTCATCCCACGTCTCTGTCTTTCAAGGATGCGTTACAAGAACACTATGAGAAGGAAGGCTGTTTCCCCGGCCCCACCATCAAAACCAAACGTCGAGTTTGGACACTTCTGAACTTCCTGTTTTGGGCTACTCTCCTGCTTTCTCCGCTTATTAACTTTGCCTGGGATGTCTTTGTCAGCGGTTCTCCCCTCCTCATCATTGGCTTTATGATCTTCCTCATTGTTGGTCAGTCATTGTTTTATTCATGTGCTCTCATAGTGGTTTTCTCAAGTTTTTGTAGCTTATTCATGTAGATTACAAGGGCTATTTATCCATATCTGTTAGCATAGAGATCTGTGTGGTTGTGTACATTTTAAAATGACAAAATTAGCTTTTAGCACAAATACACATTTAAAGTTTACAATCTTTTTTTTCTAAATGAGCTGAAAACGAAAAAAACTGAAAATTTGAGTTTGGGTAATTAAATTTAGGTAATTGAACTCTGTCTGCTGTTCAGAGTGTTGTATTCTCAGGTGATAAAGTAAACCAGTTGTATTATATATTCAGTATTTCATGCAAACAAATTTTTTTCGTATTGCTTTAGCATAATTTTTGTTCATGGTAAAGTGCATCCACTTATCCATGTTATCCATGTTGTATGCATAAAACAAAACATGCCATTGGAGAAGATCTAAGTGATGTTTTTGGGCAATAGTTTTAGCCCTCTGAAAACTGCTGGCTGAAACCATGATTTTTGTTGTTGCCAAAATGAACGTGCATCACTAGTTTGAAGTAATGCATAAAAAAATAAAAATAATAAATTATTCTCTAAATTGTCCCTTTCCTCTAAATTATACATATTGTTTGCTTTTGTCTAACAATAATTGAGATTCATCTGTGTGTCCTTAGTTGTTTTGATGATTGTACGATTATTATGTTTATTTTTTTATTTACCTTATCTCCTAACCATTCATTGATTGGATGGTTTTGCCATGTTTGACTATGGCACGAACTAAAAGCTATTTACTATTTAAAGAAATACCTTTAACTAGTAAATAGCTTTACTATTTAATTACTTTCATGTTTTGGCACACATTAAATAGTAAAGTAAACTGCATTTGTTAAGTGCAAGAGGTGAATATACCCTATTCAGAAGAGCATGAGATTAAAACTCTAAATTCTCAGATTTGATAAATTCCTGCACAAATGTTTATATGTCATGGCATCAGTTAATGAGTAATAATATATCATTATCCCGCAACTGATGTGACTTCCTTGTCACTGTTTCTCTTTCTGCAGCTTCTGTAGCAGTCCGTCGGCTCATCGGTGTAACCGAAGTGAAGAAGACAGGATCCAGCTATGGCAACACAGAGGCCAAGAAGGAGAACTAAACATTGTTAGCGTGTCAACACCGTGTGGCCACTGTATTGCTCACCCTGCAGTCCAGCCTCAGGCTCAAAGCTGCCCTGTGTGCAGTTACCCTTCTTTTTACAAAAAAAAATGTCACCGTTTCTCTTTCTGCAGCTTCTGTAGCAGTTCGTCGGCTCATCGGTGTAACCGAAGTGAAGAAGACAGGATCCAGCTACGGCAACACGGAGGCCAAGAAGGAGAACTAAACATTTTCACCGTGTGGCCACTGTAACGCTCACCCTGCAGTCCAGCCTCAGGCACAGAGCTGCCCTGTGTGCAGTCATCCTTCTTTTTAAAAAAAAAAAAAAGTAATAAAAAAAAACGAATTAAATAATAAAATCTCAGCATTGGGAGGTATATAGGGATATAACTGTAGATTTAACTTAATACGCTAGTCTATAAACATTATGATCATTTTTATGAACCAACTAAATGGGAAATAGAGGAGAAACACTCGTCAGCTGCGGATCGATGACGAAACGCTCGTCTTCTCCGGCGGAGAAAGATGAGATGAACCAGAGAGACCAACTGCTGGTACTAATCACCCTATCAGTGACTTGTCCCTCCTGTTTAGCCCCGCCCTTTAATACGATAAGACCCGCCCTTTCCCCCAAACAAGCCCACTTCTTGTCATAGTTCTCCATTAATATTTATCATCTCCAGAAGTGCTTTGTAACACTTCCTTCACTGCATCTACAATTTCAGTAGTTGTTTCTTCACAACGTTCCTCTTTGGATCTTCACCCAAAACCACACGGAGTCACTCGGACTGATTTTCTGCGATCAGAATTTCACGTCATGGGTCGGCAGAGCGTGCTGCGTTTGAGGAAGACAAACAGCCCAGCCAATCAGCAATGATGGTCACCACACGGCCCCTACCCAACAAATGAACTGTTGTAGATCTTTGGTCTGTCGCAGCTGGAGTGACTTTGGCGAAAACTGTTCAATGTGACCAACTTGATGGTAATAGATATGGACTGAGCAAGGAAAAGCATGTTTTCTGTGACTTCTGTACTCCCATTTTTTGAGACCTTTTCACAATGGTGTCTTAACCCACTGCGTCACCATTGTATTACTGGCTATGCTGAATAAGCGATAAATGTTTTCTACCAATGTACTCCAATTCACCTAGAGCATCTCTTTAGTTAGTGAGCAGTTTTGTCAAAAAATTGAAGGCCCATGGACCATGATTCAGTTGCCCAATCTCTCTAGCCATGTGTAACTTAGGAAATACAGGGGATGAAGAGTGAGAGTGTGCGAGTAGCTGAATGACCAAGAAGAAAATGAGTTCTATCAATAAAAAAAAAAAGAGTGTTAACTAATGACACTAATGGTTTGTAAATAAACTCTAGAAGTTTCTTCTTGACTCAAATCCACCTGAATTCGCAGTACCTTTATGGTTTTACACTTCATTTAAATTTGTCTCTCTTTTTGTCACCCATTGTTTTCAATGTGCAACTTGGTACTTTTTCATGGCTAAACAGGAAACCAATCGTGCAAGCCTTAACGGAACAGATCAGTGCAGCTTTGTTTGGTGTGCGCTTGGACAGTCCAGTGTGGTTGTGATTCTCATATATTGTGCAGGTTTGCTGACCCTCAAATCATGTGTAGATCACAGATAGTGTTCGTCTAAAAGAGCTTCAGATGCAGTGACGTGGGTTTGGAAGATCTGCATGAAACGAGTGTAGCAGGTGTGAGGTTTGTAATTTAGGTCAAAGACCTAATTCATTAAACTAAAATATTATTGTACAAGGTTTACTTTTTACCATAACCTGGTTTGAAGGAATAATGAGTTTAATATATTTTTATTTTCACAAGTTATTTCTGAGAGACTGAATTTATTAATTTCACAAAAAGCAGTGATTCCCATAGCAACGTTTTTATTTTTATGAGATGATACTGCTGAAAGAAAAATAATCCATGTAATGTATGGGTGACGTTTCAGAGTACGCTTGCTGATCTGGGATTGTAGATAAGACCACTACAAACAGGGTAGGACTCTGAGCCAAGATCAGTGCTACTGTAGTACTCTGATGCTGTTATGAGTGATACCTGATCTGAGGCTTGAATTATGTTATGAGTGATACCTGATCTTGTAATAAATGTTGCTACTGTAAACTGAAGTATAGGACTGACAAGATTGAGTTATTAGAGCACAGACTAAGTGGTGGGCTTTGGAACAGATGCTAAATATTATTGAGTGTTTCTGACTTGCTTTCAAATCCCTCCTCAAAAAAGCTGTATGTGAACGGAGGTCGAGTAGAACTAGAAATTTAGTCTGTTAAAATCACAACGTTTTTTGTATCTTATTTCAGATCAATTAAAGCATTCAGTGTATGATTGAAACTGGAGTTGTTTAATTTCATTCGATGAATAACCAGGTAGTCTATAGGAATGGGCATTTTATATATGAATCTAATGAAAGATGTATTAACTGATAACACCTTGTAATTAATAGAACTTTTAAAGAAAAAGATCCACTTATTAATAACTGGAATAGGTTGTTAGATAAGTCCCTCCTCAAAAAAGCTGTATGTGAACGGAGGTCGAGTAGAACTAGAAATTTAGTCTGTTAAAATCACAACGTTTTTTGTATCTTATTTCAGATCAATTAAAGCATTCAGTGTATGATTGAAACTGGAGTTGTTTAATTTCATTCGATGAATAACCAGGTAGTCTATAGGAATGGGCATTTTATATATGAATCTAATGAAAGATGTATTAACTGATAACACCTTGTAATTAATAGAACTGAGAAAAAAAAGATCCACTTATTAATAACTGGAATAGGTTGTTAGATAAGTATATAAACTAACAACCAACAGTCAAATGTTTTGTATTTACTTCTTATGAAACTTGATCTGTGGGCTTATGCTTAAATGCCTGAATTTTTTCAGAAAAACTAACTTTTTGATGACTTCTGAAATGTGGATAGTAGTAATAAAGAGTAAGTGTGTGTGTGGTCCTGCTAAACCCTACATTATGGGGACAAAATGTCCCCACAAAGATGGCAATATCCAAAATCCAAACATGTTACATTTTTTGGTCCCCATGAGGAAACAAGCTTATAAATCATACACAATGGAGTTTCTGGAAAATCTAAAAATGCACAAAGTTTCCTGTAAGGAGTAGGGTTGGTGTAGTGTGATAGAAGTTTGTACAGTATAAAAACCATTACGCCTATAGAAAGTCCCCATAAAACATGGAAACCCAATGTGTGTGTGCATGTGTGAGACCTTTTGACACTTTCCATCAAAGAAATGCTGTTGGCTACTTTCATTTCTGTTAAAATCTCAGATTTGAGTATTTGTGTTGCGAAATGCCAGCACTGCCTGTTAAGACAGTGTCAGCTGTGACCTCTTCTCAGGAATCATGCAAACAATGTGACATTGGTTGCATGAGGTCATCTGTTTTTGTTCTTTTTTTTATCATTGTTCTGTTATTTTGTTTTTGCAGAATAGCAAAAAAATACAAAATAATAGCAGTATCAAGAGCCATGACATCATTAATACATTCACCAAATGTGCTGTTCGGAAGAAAAACTACTCTTAAACCAGCCTGGTTTGACTGAGATAGGGTAAATAATAAATTAAGGGTTTAAAATGCTAACTGTTTCTGTTTTTTGAGTTAATTCAGAACAAAACGTTTTACAACATCCCTGTACCTTCAGTTAACCGCTTTTTCTGAGCATCTCGATAGAGGGCAGGACTATCAGGTCACATTTGCATGTGTAAGCAAGCGCTCATCCACTCCAAACACAAACAATGAGGAAGTCGTTGGAGAAACAGTATGCCACAGCAAAAACATTTAAAACCGGTCGTTTGTCACGCTGTTTCGACCAGAGCCTCGTAGGCCTGTCTCTCTCAACAGTGACTCTGCACAAGACAGCCGATCAGGTGGCAGACATGGGGCTCTGCTCTTTAACACATCAAATCGATGCCTTAAACATCCTAAATGACCTGCGAGCTCACGCGACGACCAGCAATAGAGATGGCGAGGGTCAGTGTCCAGGTGATTTGATGAAGGTGCCCCGCAGACTGAAGACTATCGCGGAGAGAGCGAGAGAGAGCTGCCTCGCGCGTCTGCTCGAGATACTCACGCAACTCATATCTATAGAGGAAGATTTTATAAAAGACGTCTGTTACGGAAGGAGTTTGCTCAAGCATAAGGTAAGATGCTTTTGATAAGAGTCTAGACTGTAAAGTTTGTGCTGTAACGACTCAAAATGTCACGACATAGCCTACCATGTAGGGTTTGTATTTTATAAAAAAGCATTTTAGTCTAATAGTAACAGCTATTTAAACTATCGAATAACTCAGACGGGAGTATGGGAATCAGATTATGTCAAATGAAAAATATTTTCTTTTGTCTAGATTCCTGCTCTGCAGGTGCATCATGGGATGCTTTGTAAACAAGAGTTCCCATGTGTGCTGTCTGTTTACTAACCAGTTTAATTCAGCCATCTCTATAGCCATATATCCATATACACACACAAAATAACACTAATAAATGTGACCCTGGACCACCAAACCAGTCGTAAGGGTCAATGTTTTTAAAATTGAGATTTATACATCATCTGAAAGCTGAATAAATAAGAAAAAATCTAAATATCGAGAAAATCCCCTTTAAATTTGTCCAAATGAAGTTCTTAGCAATGCATATTACCAATCAAAAATTACGTTTTGGTATATTTACATGATCTTTACTTAATATCCTAATGATTTTTGGCATAAAAGAAAAATCGATAATTTTGACCCATACAATGAATTGTTAGCTATTGCTACAAATATACCCATGCTGCTTATGACTGGTTTTGTGGTCCAGGGTCACATATTAAAATGATAAATATTCAGTCAACATCTGACCGGTTCTGCATGTGGATGCTAAACTTACCTGCCCTTGTTTGCTTGTGATTTATATTTATAAGCTCTTTTTTAATTATTCACGTTTGTGTCCTCTCTTTCAGCACGGTGTTGACTTGAAGAACATATGCTTGAGAATGGCTATTGCAGAAGGCGGTTCTCGCTCGGACAGAGACTTGAGGGAACTTCGGGACTGTCTTCGGCTTATTGTGGGTAACCTGCTCGCATATGTGCGAGAGTTAAACAACCTCTCATCCACCGAGACCACTCACAGACTGAGGGAGCTTTCTAACTCCTTCCCAGAAATCTGAAGATCAGTATCACTTTCTGTATTCTAAGGAACTACCTCAGGAGCAGATACGAATTGAGACACTACCTTTTTTTTTCTCAGGAAATAAACAAGCCATGAGCTATCTGTGAATCATCTGTAATATTTGATAAGTATGATGATGCTTCAGATTCCGATTGAAGGTGTTGAGTGTTTTGCCATGAAAGCTGCCTATAGAGTTGGCTTCATATTTATTGTCAGTACTAAAGCCTAAGCACAACATTCTCTCGACACATACCAGTATCATGCATCTGTGCTCAGCTGACTGTAGGAGTAAAACAAGTCTAACAGCTGATGGTGATGTATCCACTCTCAACTCAGTGGGTGGGTTGGCCGTCACACCTCAGGATGGGCTGGTGTGGCCGCCTTTGTCACCTGCTAAAAAGAAAGAGTTAAGGAGTGAATTGGGCGGGGGAGGGTGTGTGAAAATATGCATTTGTTTATGTGTATTCCAACGTTATGACATTGCAGTGTAACTATGTTCCAAATGGAATGATTTTCAGTGTTACAACAAACACAATTAATCCTGAATAACTGATTATGAATTTAAGGTGTGACTCTTTAATTGTTGGCTTGAGCATTCTGAAATGAATATACACTTTTTGCTGTGTTTGCGAATGATACTGTAGCATTTGTAGAATCCTCTCTTGTCACTAGATGGTGCACAAACCCAGCTTTTTAGTAATATAAACATCTTGTGCTCCACTCTCTGAAGATAATTCAATTGTTTTTTTGGGGTCTAATGTGAATGAACAGTGATGCTCTGGCCCAAAAACTACTGGAGAATTATGTCAAACATATAAATGTTTGTGTGTGAACACATTAAAATAAAATATCAAGTTAAGTGGTGTTTATTTTAAAGACACAGAGAAAAAGCAAAATGTTTCACAAAAAGAAAGCTGTTAGGTTTTAAATGATGAAAATATAAGACTGTAAGTATTTGGACGCTTAGTGGTCTAGAACAGTTTAAGACTGTTAAAAAGAACTCAAATTATAAGCAAACATTTATAAGCAATCTTGTATTACTTGTAATAGAAGAACTATTGTATTATGTAATGTACATTTAGAAAGGACAAGCTTGTAGACCTGTAAGAATATCTAGGACAGGATGACTTATTTTAAGTATGTGAAGTATTTTAAAGCATTTAAATTAATTATTAATATATTAAAACAATCCTAAAACACATAAAATCAAGAAAAATCTAATCTTTTCCCCCTTAGTTAGTAACTATTGTTTTATTGGAGAAGATACACTTCTTATATTGTGGTTAATTAATTGAATGTATCAGTAATCCCAATTTTGCAGTTTTGTCACAACAGATAGCCTATATTTTTATCAATCAGTAGAAATACAAGAAATATGTTATATTGTGTTGGACAAAGGGGGGGGAATTCATTCAAAAAGTTTGAGAAACACTCATTTAGGATGAATAAAGACTTTCTGAGACTGTCATATCAAGTCTGATCAGTAGAGGACGCCATGCACACATTTTATGTGCTCAGTGACTTCACAGAACACGACTGACACAAAATCACTCGAATTGGGGAATCCATTAAGACAGCATCACGTGTCATCTGATTCATGTATTAAATTGACTGATTATGTGTGAAGCTGCGAAGATCACTTTACTTCAGTAATAACGCTAGCAAATGTTTTCCAGATTTAAGATTTACCATCCAACAGAGGAAGTGTTGATGACCACTTAAAACTGAATTAAAAACAGCTGAGTCAGTTAAAACTTCAAACTTCTCATTTTACCTTGTAATATCCTTAAATGTTGGAAAACCCTGTAGGGTTTTGCTACTAGCTTTTTTTTTTTAATTCTCAAGTGGCTAACCACTTGAACCGCAGGGCAGTGTTTATAAAGAAACAGCTTTTAGCAAATAAAGATACCACTGCAAACTAGTTACTTGTCAAAAGTATTTAATTTCTTTTAACAGTATTTTTCCCCCTGGAACATTATAGGTAAGTTGCATAATTTGTAAGTGCACCTTCATTCTTTCTCGAGGCCCTTCACAAACTTCCTGAGGCGTGTGTTTGACATTTTGTGTCCTAAGGCTGGACCTTTATGGCGCTGTTGTTTAGCATCTACTTCCACAAGACCAACTGAACTCAGCAACCCCAGGCTCGTGGAGGTCTGGGTTGAACCACTGTGGGCTCCTGACAGGCCAATGAGAAGCCAGCGCTGCGGCTGCAGACAGCGTCTAGCAGGATGGATGGCTGGGGTATTATGTCACTTCCTGGGACATGGTAAGAGCAGACCCAGACAGATGAGTAAAAGGCTGAGTGTTGTGTGAGAAGAAGACCAGAGGAAAAGACCAGGCATTGTTGGGGGTCCGTATCTGCCTGTCTTTGTCTCTCTTTTACCCACACTGTTTTTTTTTTCCAGACGTTGTCAACATTTAATTCTTATGTCTTAAATGTATCTCTCCTGACTTGTACTTGATTGTCTTACTTTTTGACTTTTCCACAACATCCAAAGACTGCATCCACTTTTTTCACCCATTTACCTCTTTTATGTTTTTCTTTCTTTCTTTCAAATCTCCCTGATTAGGAGTTTGTATGTTTGTTTGTTTGTTTGTTTTAAACAAACAAAAAAATTATATATAGGTGAAACTAGGGATAGTTGTCACACAGAGTGGGTTTATTTTAAAAAAAAAATGAATTTATGCATAGGCATGTATATTAAAGTCTTAGGCTAAATCTATTAAAGGCTAAACCTACTGAACATTTCTACCATTATTGCCCACAAAAAAAAAGAAAAAAAGAAGAAAAAAAAGATACAGCAGGGCAGTTTGTCCCAATGTAAAGCTGCCATTAAATTGCATATTATTATTTTTGTTTTGTTTTTGTTTTTTTTCCAAAAAGAAAAAAATGTAAACAATTTATGATACATCAACAATGTAAAAATCTAATGATGCAAAATATTAAAATAATCTTACAGACGCAAACTTTTGGACATATAGTATATACTGTTTATCAGTAGTCCTGGCTACTTAGCTAAAAAAAATTTACGCAAGTTTTCTATTTCAAATCAACGCTGTTGTTTTAAACGTTTCTATTCTTCAAAAATGTATTATCGTTACTTAATTATTATTAAGTAGCACAACTGTTTTCAACATGATAATAGAAATATTTCTTGAGCATTAAATCATGATTTCTGAAGGATCATGTGACACTGAAGACTGGAGTAATGATGCTGAAAATTCAGCCAGAGATATATTCAAATGGAAACAGTTAAACTGTAATAATATTTCAGAATATAACTGTTTTACTGTATTTTTGATCAGATAAATGCAGCCTTGCTGAGTATAATGTCTTTCCAACACACTCACACATCTTACAGGCCCCAAACATTTGGAAGGTAGTATATAAACAGTATATGGCTTTTTAAAAAATGTGGACAATTTATGAAACCTCAACAATGAAAAAATGTCATACAAAATATTGTATTATTACTGAAATTACTACACTTTTAATTTGTCAAATTTACCTATTTTAACTTTGGTTTAAAATCTACTTCATTATATGTTTATATTCATTAGCAGCTACACTACACTTTTCTCAGGTAAAAAAAAAAAGGTATAAAAGCTGTCACTGGGGCAGTACCTTTGTACCTTATTTATCCCTATTGGGTGTATATTAGTACCTGAATGCTCCAATTTTGTACTTTTTGTACCGGCCCCGGCAGCTTTTGTAACTTTTTTTTCTGAGAGTGTATAACAAATACATGATAGTGAAATTTTAGTTTACAAATTTTTCATCCTTTATAAATTATCCAAATTTAGGACATAGGTGTTTAAAACTAGCTTACAAACCATTGGAATGGAATTCATGGTTTTATCTGTGAATTAAATCCTTAGAGTTAGCAGCAATTGTGACATTTCCATCTTGCCCCGCTCTCCAGTATCATCTTAAATTCTTTATCTACATTTTTTTTCTTTCCACTTTCCCCTCCGTTTTCTCATGGCCTGTCATACAGCAGACATGATGTGTATATTCCTGCGGGGTCATGTCATTCTCTCATCTTTTTCTTTCTATTCATCTCTCGGCTCTTTATTTTTTCCTCTGATGCAGAGCCAGATGAGGACTCTGGGGTGGTTGTGAGAGTGTGGGGACTGACTGTGTGTGTGTGTGTGTGTGTGTGTGTGAGTGAAACCTCAACCTGCGAGTGGGTGGTGGATGATGACCCCTTACTCTCCAGCACTGTGTGTGTATGTGTGTGTGTGTGTGGTGTCCTCGGCCCCTAGACGTCTATCTCCGGGGCTCAATCTCATGCTGAATAGAACCTCCACTGTGTTTCACTGCGGGGCTTTCCCGCACGTTTCACTCTCAATGTATGATTCATTATCCAATCAGAGGGAGGGTGACGCATCCGTGAGTGATCTTATCGAACCCGGGTGCCCACGTTCAGCCTTCCAGATGCTCCCTCTACTAAAGAAACAGAATTTAATAGAGTTATTTTTAGTTCTGAGAATCTTAAAATAGGCTGTGAAGGGTGTGGTGGGACCTCACGATCACGGCCTGTAGCTGAAATGAATTGGGCTTGAATGAAGTCACGAGAATCTTCGTGACTGGTGTGTTTTTTTTTTTTTTTTTTTTTTTTTTTTTTTTTAAGAAAGTGATGCCCCCCTTGTACTTAGTACTTAACTAACTTTGAATCTTCAATCTTATAGATATTTATTGTACTTAATTGCTCCTTGGGTGTTGTAAATACATACTTTAATTTTAGATTCCTCCTATTGGTTCTAAGTATTAATACTTTTTTCATCTGTTAATAATTGTACAGTGTCTCTTACTTAAAACAGACCCTGTTTGATGTTTTCATAGAAGCTGAATAGGACCGTTTAGGAGAGCCTATAATGTTCAGTTTTGGGGGGTTTTGCATTCCTATTCAGCAAAACAGCACAGCACAGTTACAGTTGATTCATTTACCTTTCCAAACTAATTTTTTAGCTCTGTGTCACAGTAAGTGTCACATAAAATCATGTTTACGAAACAGATGCCATAAGTTTGATCCCCTCAAGCAATTCTATTAACATAATTACCATCAGTCTCTCTGCACTATTAACAATAATGGTTCTACTGTGGTTCTTTGTAGTCGTGTCAGCAAAGAACCTTCTTTCCATCAACAACCATTTTTCTGTAAAGTATATGCTTCGGCCTCCGATTTGACATCCAATCCAATTCCATATTTTTTTCCATATCTGTTACATGTTATGTAAATTCTAATAGATCATATGTCATCATAGTAATATATATATATATATATACGTATATGTGTGTGTGTGTGTGTGTGTGTGTGTGTGTGTAAGCAAGTACCCAAGAAAAAATAATCAAACAAATATTTTTAGGTTATCAATTTACTCCATTTTCTGGAAAGTTTACCAATTTCTGAAAAGTAACCTCAAAGCAATTTTGGAACCAAACTAGCTAGTCCTTACTGAGTGATTTAGACTAAATTTCAAACCTATTCTGGCTTGAGTTGACTATATGGTTCTTAAATATATTTTTGTTTCTGGGTTCTTTAAAGCACCAGAGTATAGATGGTGAGAACTATATAAAAGGTATTTGTGTAAGTTAAAAAGGTTCTCTTTTGATGTCAGACTTTTTTCGTTGTTGTTGAAAGAATATAATACTTGCATTGTGGATTTAAGTCTTACCTTGAATCCAAAGCACATTCGTTTTTTTCTCTGAAAGTTGTGTGATAGTAACGTTCCCATTACTACGGCTCATTTCCCATCAGAATGGCCTCTGACTCTTTTGTGAGTAAGTCAGTCATTATGAGAAAACAGGAAACTGATGGCCACTATTGTGCTTGTACTCCCAGAGGGTCATCACAACACTTCTTTAAATGTTTTAATGAGGGATTTGTGGCTACAGTACTTTTTTGTTGTTGTTTTAAGGAACAATTAAAAATGACTAAAGCCAAAGTTTTCAACCGTTATAAAATATAGAGAAATTTAATTCTCATGACATTTCTACCTATTAACAAATATAACTTTCTAAGTAATGATTCTGTAATGTTACTTAATGCTCTTAATGAAATTTATGTTACAGATAAAGTGTATATATTTTTTATACTGAGGATCCCCAAATTGGCTGACAGTCTGAATGGGAGGTAAAGGTTCAAAACTTCTGGTTTTGAATATGAGCCAGTTTTTGAAATTTAAATTGAATTGAATTTTGGGGTTATTAGCTTTTTAAACAGATGTTCTGATCTCTTTTTTTTTTTTCAATTGGGATTAGGATGAAATTGTGTCTAAACTGCTTTCAGAGTTATCTGCCCCTGACTTGACTCCATCTGTGCAGGGTCGCACATCAACAACAGTTTTTCTTGTGTGTGTGTGTGTGTGTGATTGGTTTCATATTTGCATTATAAAAGCAGTGCAAATGCAAAAAGAGTGACACATAGTCATAGTCGCACAATTGAGATTCATTATCAGTGTGAGTCAAGCGTAGGGAAGAACCCTTTTCTCTGCTTGACAATATGATGTAATGCAGTGCTGAGGTCATTCTGTTGTTGCCATGGCATCACCTTGGGAATGTGAATTTGAGGTATCAAATCAAGCTTTCAATCAGTATCTCTTAAGTCAATTAACCTTCACAGAATCTCTTTATTTCTTATTGTTCATGTGTCTTGCATTAAATTGAGCCTTCAGAACTGGTTTCATCGTCAATAAACCTCATTCTGGTTACAAGATGTATCACTGTCTGACTAATCTGACCACAATCCTGAGGCTGTGACTGTAAACTCTTGTTTTGAACCACAGACTACATTTAAGCTCAGCACCTGTGAAGGGTTTGAAAAGTTTCCAGGGATCTAATTCGAGAAGAAGAAAAAAGGTTCAGATGATTTTGCATGGATTTTTGTTTGCAGAATGGCTTTCACTCTTAAAAATGAAGGAAGAACCATTTTGGTTCCCCAAAGAACCTTTCAGAGATCCGTTCTTAAAAGAACCTTTCTATAGTGTGAAGAACATTTAAAAAATTAAAAGAACCTTTTTCCACTATAAAGAACCTTTTGTGGAATGGAAAGGTTCCATGAATGTTAAAGGTTTTTAAGCAACATTAGATGCTATTACACTATCAGGAAAATTATAAATTGTACAATATAGTACCTTTTGAAAAGGTACCGGCCCAGTGACAACTTTTGTATTGAGAGAGTAAGGAACGATCTTCGTTGGCAGTCATTGTGTAAATACAAGTAATGCAAGGCGTGTTGGAATCTTATCTTATAAATGTAAAGTTTATCATATACCGTTCAAAGTTCTGCTTTTACAACCATGACTTATTTTTCCACCTCTCTCAACCATTGCTGTGTAAAGAAAGCAAATCAGGTTACAGCAATCCTCTTTTTGGATTATTTTCTTAGGGTTTGGGCATTATAACTCAAATCACTCCCTGCCTGTCTCTCACACACACACACACCACACACCCGCAGGCTCAACAAATATTCGAAGATAATTTATCTCACAGTTTATATTGCGGACACCAGCATTCAGGTGACTGCTCTGAAATGAAGCCTTCACGTCAAAATCGTCCCGGATCGGATTCTAACACACTCCATGTATGTGCAGTGCTGTGTTCACTTAAGCCCATGCAAGAGCATTTAACTGAAGGCTTATGAACACTCAACATTGCCCCTTGCCCCTCTTTCTGATACAATTGGACTTGCTGAAGGTGTCTCCTGGGAGACATTAGTCAGTGAAAAAGCAAATACTTCATTTTGAATCCATGTTTTCAATTTGGAGGCACATGGTTTGAATTAGGGTCATGCTTACTGAGGTGGGTGAGTGGGAGGGTTAGCCTCAGGACAGAGGTGAGTGAGAGCTTCCTTTACACCCACAAAAAACACACCCACATTTACACTTTAACAGTCAGCTTTGTTTCAATTTTTAGGGACTTTTGAATTCAAGACAGTTATGGTTACTCATTAGTTTGTAATTTAATTGTGCAGCTAACACATTCAAGGCCTACTTCACCCAAAAATGAAAAATCGGTCAACATTTTATTCACCCTCATTTCGTTCCAAACCTGTATGACTTTTTTCTTTCTTTCTTTAGAACACAAAGAAAGTTACTTTAAAGAATGTTTTTGTCCACAAAGTCAAAGCAACAACACTGAACCCCATGAAGTTTAGAATGACATGAGGGTGAAAGAATGATGACCGAATTTTCATTTTGGGGTAAACAATCCCTTCAAAAGTTGTATTGTATTGTATTTTTAAAAATGCAATAGATTATACAGACTAGCCCATATTTAAAAAGGATTTGAAAAGTGGATGCATGGATATTTGAAAACTGTTTATATCAGAAATCAAAATTTAGGATTATTGTCCATGTAAAAACAGTGACTTGATGAGTTGGTCCAAAAATCATAGTTATATCAATCACAATTTAAAAAGCACAATAATATATAATATGTTATGTGCAATAAATACTATTTTATAGAATATACATAACTATGCAGGGGTGTAAAATGGTATGCCAGTTGAAGAGAACGATTGTAATGACAGACTGAAAGAACAAATGGAATCTAGTGGTATTAACTTTATAACTATAGGTAGCCTAATACATTTTATGTACACTATGTTTCAAAAGTTCAAATACACTTTGCATTCAGTAGAATAAAAATTATAAACAATAATTTCCAGTGTGTAATGCTATATTTTTCAAAAGTTATATAATGCTATAATGGTTGCTAAGCTCCAGGTTGTAGCCCAGTTTATACTAGCATAAACCTATTCTGTGGTTTCCATTAAGATTTTCATTGCTTTCTCTCATTGGCAAAGCAACCGCTTTTGGCATCTAAATTAAATTTTCAGTTCTAATTGAGGGATTAGGGATTTTTTTTTCACACTAGTGCTACTCGTTTGGAAAAGTTTTCTGATTCTGAAAATAGGCACGAGGGCTAGTCAGGAATTCTTGGATTACATCATCCTTTATGATGTCATCATCATTGGGTGACTTTGGCACGTTACCGAATGGGTGAAGTCAGGCAGAATTTTTGCTCTCGCTGCCCAGTGCAAATCATTTAAAACGGAGCCTCAGGGTCACTGTATCCGTACGGACAACTGTTAACCCCCCATCCACTCTCCTTTCCTTTCATCACTTGTCTCTTCAAGGGGACAGTCGAGATAAGGTGACGTCTTCGTTTAAAAAAAGGCAAAAGAAAAAAAAAAGGGAATGGAATGGAATGAAAGCCTGTGTTTTTCTCTTGGGGGACATCATAATGATTTGATTTACTGGCGGTCATTTGATCAACAGCGTACGCTCCACTCCCTAAACACACACCCCTTCTCGCGGCAAACTAGCAGCAGACACACGCAAGAAGGTGCAGGCTGCCGGACATCTCGGGGCTGGAATCACATTTATTCTCATTAGACTGCGATAGTGTCAGCTGGAGGCAGGGGAGGCACGAGCCAGGGTCATAAAAACTACCTCACTACCTTTTCCCGCCATTACCTCATACAGATCACATCACACCCAGTCAGCCATTCTCTAGTCAACGCCGAAGCTGCACACTGGCGTATGCTTTTAATGTGCAGTGCTTTTTTGCCGGTCAGTTTTACCGGCTACTTGTCAAACTAAACGGGGAAGGAAATGGCCCGTCGTCAGCCTTCAAACATAAAGCAGTTTTCAACAGGTTTTGAGGTTGGGTGAGTAATTTGCATAGGCTATGTCAAGTCGATCTTTATTTGTCTTTACTTGTCTTAAGCAACCAAAGTACACCTTTTGTATTTTGTATTTGTAAATGATGGCTAATTCGTATGAATTTCTCCGATCTTATTTGTACATTTTCGTACAATCTGCTTAGGTCCCACTGACAGTTAGGCTTAATGGTTGGGTTAGAAGGGGACTTTTATGCTTACTTTATTTTTCTAAAAATCATGTTTCGGCACGAATCACATTATATGAAATCGCTACGTAAAATAGTTACTTTTTTTTATTAAATTGGGTTTAAAATGGAATAAGGGGGAGGGGCTTTCACATTCTAGAGCATTTGATTGGACAAAGATGAGTGTAGTGCAGAATGAGTCATCAATATTTTTGGTCAGTTTTCCCTGTTTTAAATGCATATCTACCAGTGAATTTTGTTACGTTTAAAGAATACCCTAGAAAATTAGATGGCCTAAACTAAAAAATGGTCAAAAATTCAAAATGCAAAAAAATACTAAATGTATTTTATGTATTTTTTTTTTAAATATGCCATAAAAAATGGTGACACATGGGGTTGTGACCTCAAGCTTGAGAACCTCTGTTCTATCAGTCATCAGATCATCTTTTTTGCCACCTATCTTCTTATTTCCCAATTATACATCAGTTTCAATCAATAGACATCCAGAAAGCTTCTATTTCAGTTTTCAGTTTTGTCAACCCCACTTAATGGTAGTTAACTCTGCATAGGCTCTTCTTTGGCCAGCCAAAAACAACCCCCCCTGCTCATTTGTCATTCACAGTAAATATTTTGTCAGGATGCTTTTTACAGATGGCTGTTTGTTTTACAGCGACAGCGGAGGTCAATAGAGATGGCTCCACGAGATGAACTGGCTCGCTCCCCCGAGACGTGCGTTCTCAGTGAGGCCCAGTGATAGATGAAGTGTGTGAGGGATCGGTTCAGGCCCGTGTTCCATCAAACTTCATGGCTTACATTACAGTGGATGAGGCATGGGCACTTCATGGGACCTGTTTTATGTTCTGTAGGCCCTGGAGCATGGCATTGTTTGCACTGGTGAGTGTTTAGTGGCTATTAAAATGAAGATTATTTTTCATTTTGCATGTCGTAAATCCAGTGTAAGTTTAGATGGAAATGAATGACAGATCTGTTGTTTTTCCACAAAATGCTCCCATATCCATTTTGACTCTGTTTATGTTTGTACACAAATTGAGAGCTGGCATAAGTATTTCAACTTTAACAGAGCTTTAAAGGAACAGTTCCCCAAAAATGAAAATTTGCTGAAGATTTATTCGCTCTTAGGCCATCCAAGATGTAGATGAGTTTGTTTCTTCATCAGAACAGATTTGGAGAAATTACATTACTTGCTCACCAATGGATTCTCTGCAGTGAATGGGTGCCATCAGAATGAGAATCCAAACAGCTGATAAAAACATTACAATAATCCACACGACTCCAGTCCATCAATTAATGTCTTGTGAAATGAAAAGCTGTGTTTTCGTAAGAAACAGATCCATCAAGATATATTTTACTTCAAACCATTGCTTCCAGCTGAAATCCGAGTACTCTATCCATAATATTGATTTCTCCAGTGAAGCCACCTCATCTGAATCAGGAGAGAAATATGCACAAAAGCAACAATTGCTAGTAAATTTCACAATTAATTACAAGAAATGGCAAGTAACACATTGAATTGAATTGAAAATCATAAATGTTCAGAAAGCATGAGGGTGAGTAAATGATAAAAGACTTTTCATTTTTGGGTGAGTTATTCATTTAATCTTTCTATCATAATAGTTTTCAAGGATATTTGGACTTGTAGACAACAAGCTTAAATCAACAGTAGTGAAAAGACAACAAACACTCCCAGTATAAATGGCATAAATCAAATGAAGCAGTTAAGGTAATAAATAAAAAATGTATCTTTTCATCAGAACATTGTTTTGCTTACTGATTTGATTTATTGTCTAGTTATCTTTCTTTCTGTCTTGCGCTCTTTCTTGCGCGCACACACACACACACACAAAGTTACTCGCACACACAAAAACATGAAAGCCAAACAGACAAAACCATTGAGGTGTTTCTTGGGCTCAAGCCACATCCAGTGATGTCACTGTGCTTATTCTGAGTCTTTTGCTCTAATGTATGCTGATTTAAGCAGCCAAGAACACACTCACACACACAGCCAAGATTAGTATTTTCAATCTGTATGTCATTGCACTAGATTGCATCTTGCTTTTTTGTAAGGTATTCTGGGACAGTAATGATAATTGACATTTAGAATTTTCCTCAAACATTTGGGCCTGAGACAAAATAAATGTATTACTTAAATCAAGTCAGATATAATTACACTAGAAATAGACAAAGGCAGATGCTGATTTCTGTAACTGAAATAGCTCTGGAATGTAAATTTATATATTTAATTTCCACTGAGAGGAGACTTACATTTATACATGACCTTTACAGATTTGTTTTTGTAATACTGCTACCAAATCATACGCAGAAAATTGTAAAAATAAACATATTTTTACTTGACTTGCTCAAATAATTGTAAAATAATCCATATTACTGCAACTTTCAGTAATTCTGAAAAAGGGAATTATGTATGGATATACCAATATGTTTTCAGTGAGTTTGTTGTGCTTTAAAATTTTAGTCAACATTTCTTGAGTGTTACAATTATTCTGCTCTCTCTACAATTCAGTTTTGATGTATAGTAAAGTCTTACTCAAGGGCATTACCGTGGATCGTCCTTCCTGGGGGTTTGAACCTACAATCTTTCAGTTACCACCCCAGATCTATTACACCACCCCCACAGTATTACTTTCTACAGTCTTGCATATTTAATGCACATTTATGCTGTCTTACCAAATCAAGTAGCATTTGTTTCATAGGTGCATGTATTGTGCTTGCTTCCCAGACACCGAAGTTAATTCTTGGTTTAGACTAACCAAAGTGTTTAAAGCACATTAGTGGTGGAGAATTTTAGACCAGACAATCACGTAATGACCAAAGTAGAAAATTATTCCTGGGAGGGTTTCTGTGTTTACCATTTCTTTACTTAGACAAAACACATACTGTTTCATTTAAAGGGATAGTTCATCAAGAAAAAAAAATTTTTTTATCATTGACCCTTTTGTTGTTTCAAATGTATTTGACTTTCTTTCTTGAGTGGAACACAAAAGGAGATGTGTACCAGAATGTATAACCTGCACTTTGTCACAGAATTCAATAATAATTGGTGACAAACACGGAAAAAGTCAGATTTTCATGATTTAAGTGCTATAATCGGGTCACCGGTGCATCTACCAACCCAAAAAATGTGAAAAAGAACAACCTAGTAAAAATTTTTTTGGGTAAGCCTTTCTCTGCAAGCTTGTGAAAAGACAAGCCACTCAGATTTCACTCCCCCAGTGACATAGAAATGGGATCTTAATTATAATATTACCGGCCCTTAATCTGCAAGTTTCCACCCACGGCGCCGCCATTGTGTTTTCGCAAGCAACAATAGTGTACCAGTTCCAACACCATGGCGAAAGTTCAAGCAAAGCATGCACTGATGAGCACAGAACACTATTTAGAGTCCCAGCCTCAGAGGACACAAGAGAGCAGTGGATTTATTGATTTATTTACTGTATATTGCTGCTGCCACAGATCTAATATAAACATGCGATTTCTTTCACAGCTGTTTACAGACATAACCAACTGTTTTTGTAACTTGTGTGTTTTTAACATAAACTTGTGTGTATTTAATATAAACTTGTGTGTATTTGACAGTTTAAGTGCAATAAAACATGAAAGAGTTTAGTACTCACATGCTGTGTGACAGTCGCTTTCTGTGCGCAAGCTTCAGATGTGTACTCTCAGAAAACCGTATATCAGAAGTTTAAACTAATATGGTTTAAATCACATGATTTCAGCAAGATAGACATGATAATCAAAACCAAACAGATGTTTTTTGGCAGAGTCTCTGAGGTATGAACTAGTGTTGGGTCGTTCTTGAACGATTCGTTCATTTTGAATGAATCTTTAATGTGACTCGGGAAGAACGAGGAGACATGCATGAAAACAGCGTGTTTCTGCTTCCACTCAAAATAGACATTATCAAAATGATATAATAAATGATCTGTGGGGTATTTTGTGCCGAAATTTCACAGACACATTCTGGGGACACCTGAGACTTATATTACATATTGTAAAAAGGGGCATAATAGGTCTCCGTTAAAATTGTGTCATATAATTTCGTAAAAGTGGAAATATTACATTTACATTTAGTCATTTAGCAGACGCTTTTATCCAAAGCGACTTACAAATGAGGACAATGGAAGCAATCAAAATCATAAATATAATTATAATATAAATAATATATAATATAATATAATGTAAATAAATATAAATTATGTAAATCATAAAATATATTTTATATATTGTTCTCTGTTATATTGCATTCATAAGTAAAGCTGGTAAATGTGCTTCAATTGAAATGTTGTAAAGTATTTCTCTGAAATATCAGGTGGATATGCTAATATTTCAGATACTTTCTGTCACTCTCATTCTTTTTTGTTTTCCTAGCAAAATTTGGGGAAAAAAACCCCATGTTACTCTGTTATTCTGAAAGGATGATTTACGCATGCATATACCAGATATGGTTGCGTTGAGTGCATTGTGCCTTAAATTATTACGCAACATTTATCGAGCATTAAAATGATCCTGCTTTCCCCTATATTTCCATTTTTATATATTGTGTTTCAAATTAAGGCTGGTAAATGTGCTTCATTTGAAATGTAGTTTGTTTATTATATAATTTGGATATGCAAATATTTCAAATTCTCTCCATTGCTGTCCTCCTTTTTTTGTTTTTCCCAGCAACACTTGAGAGTCTCTGGGCTCTAAACAGATTCCGAGTCCCCGCAACTACTCCTGTGGGAGTTGGACATGCTGTATGTTTAGTCTACAGTATGACCAAAAAAGACAACGAGACAACAAGCATGCAAACACTCACATACACATGAAATGCACAAATTGGATTAGTACGGTTCTGTTTAACCGTCCATTGACAGTGTGCAGGGTATTGTTTGTGCATGTGTGGCTGTGCTTTGTATTCAGAGGTGTGTAGTGATGATGACATCATCCTCCTCTGGTCGACAATGTGGGGGTTATTTTGACGGTGAGCTAATCATAGACTGAAGACCCAGGTAAACAATTAATTAATCTTTTCTGTTTCTTATAGCATTATAGTTTTGTATTGTTTGTAGTGTAATCAACGTTTGCGTAAGTAGTAGACGTGCTAGGGAAGTAACACGTAACATTTTAATAATATTTTGCTAAAATGAACGAAATGACTCGAAAAAAGATTCGTTCATTTTGCTGAACGAGACTCAAAGGTCCGAGTCGGTAAAATGATCCGAACTTCCCATCACTAGTATGAACTGTAAAAGCACAGCCCTATTCTGGAAAAGGGGCCGGGGAGCAGCAGCTCATTTGTATTTAAAGAGACATGCATGAAAACAGCGTGTTTCTGCTTCCACTCAAAATAGACATTATCAAAATGATATAATAAATGATCTGTGGGGTATTTTGTGCCGAAATTTCACAGACACATTCTGGGGACACCTGAGACTTATATTACATATTGTAAAAAGGGGCATAATAGGTCTCCGTTAAAATTGTGTCATATAATTTCGTAAAAGTGGAAATATTACATTTACATTTAGTCATTTAGCAGACGCTTTTATCCAAAGCGACTTACAAATGAGGACAATGGAAGCAATCAAAATCATAAATATAATTATAATATAAATAATATATAATATAATATAATGTAAATAAATATAAATTATGTAAATCATAAAATATATTTTATATATTGTTCTCTGTTATATTGCATTCATAAGTAAAGCTGGTAAATGTGCTTCAATTGAAATGTTGTAAAGTATTTCTCTGAAATATCAGGTGGATATGCTAATATTTCAGATACTTTCTGTCACTCTCATTCTTTTTTGTTTTCCTAGCAAAATTTGGGGAAAAAAACCCCATGTTACTCTGTTATTCTGAAAGGATGATTTACGCATGCATATACCAGATATGGTTGCGTTGAGTGCATTGTGCCTTAAATTATTACGCAACATTTATCGAGCATTAAAATGATCCTGCTTTCCCCTACATTTCCATTTTTATATATTGTGTTTCAAATTAAGGCTGGTAAATGTGCTTCATTTGAAATGTAGTTTGTTTATTATATAATTTGGATATGCAAATATTTCAAATTCTCTCCATTGCTGTCCTCCTTTTTTTGTTTTTCCCAGCAACACTTGAGAGTCTCTGGGCTCTAAACAGATTCCGAGTCCCCGCAACTACTCCTGTGGGAGTTGGACATGCTGTATGTTTAGTCTACAGTATGACCAAAAAAGACAACGAGACAACAAGCATGCAAACACTCACATACACATGAAATGCACAAATTGGATTAGTACGGTTCTGTTTAACCGTCCATTGACAGTGTGCAGGGTATTGTTTGTGCATGTGTGGCTGTGCTTTGTATTCAGAGGTGTGTAGTGATGATGACATCATCCTCCTCTGGTCGACAATGTGGGGGTTATTTTGACAGTCTCCTGTGCTATTGTTTTGTCCCGCATCTGCCCACAGATTAGGAGGGCATGTCAATTATGGGCATGAACGTTGGTCATAAATATAGAGTTTGCATATCTAATGCAGACGCACATAATGGACTCATTGGTATTGCGAAGTCTGATGAAATCATGAAGTTTTTAGTTATACCAGCCAGCCAGTCGGGGTCCTTTCCTCCTTTGTGAGATCATGTTTGGCAGTGGTGGGCAGAGGTTCCCTGTCTTACACTTATCTGCTGTGGGGTGGCCGCAGATGTGTCAGTCCCACATATGAATCATAGTGATTTAGATGTGTCTTTTCAATCCCCCTGAGTGGCTCATTCAGTGAATTAAGAGCAAGGCGTTGAGACAATCAATTTTATCACAATGGGGCCCGTTCCAGGGTGACGTCATCGCCTGCTCACGGGAGCGAGTCGGAAGAGAGGAACAAAAAGAAAACGAAAATTTACCGTGGTAGCCATAGTGTCAACCAAAGTACCATCGTTCATACCAAAGCAAGCATACTTGTGTTGGGGATTTGAAACAAACCCTTAACCCTAAGTATTCATATTTGGTGTGTAATTCGTCCCACACTTTTTGTGCTACAGACTCAAATGATACCTCCAGTTATTCGGCTTGTTATAGAGAGGTGTACTGTTATTGTTTTGCATGATCAGATTTACTCATTTTTCCATCCAGGTGATAAAATCAGCTAAAAAAAATGATATCTTAGAGATGGCGATGGGCTATGTTGACTCAGGCTATCTATCTATCTATTTATCTATCTATCTGTCTATCTGTCTGTCTGTCTGTCTGTCTATCTATCTATCTATATCTGTCTGTCTGTCTGTCTGTCAGTCACCTGTCACATATTTAAATATATCTTTTATGTTTTCCATATGAGCAATGGCAGCAATGGTTTTGAAAATACATATAGATAAATAAAAAAATTTTTCAATACATTACCGGTTATTTTTCAGATACACTACCAGACGTCACTTAGGCTCACCTAGGCTGCATTTATTTGGGGAAAAAATAGAAAAACAATAATATGGTAAAATGTTTTTGCAATTTAGAAGAACTACATTTTATTTTAATAATTTTTCAGATACACTACCAGACGTCACTTAGGCTCACCTAGGCTGCATTTATTTGGGGAAAAAATAGAAAAACAATAATATGGTAAAATGTTTTTGCAATTTAGAAGAACTACATTTTATTTTAATATATTTAAAAAAAAAAGTTTCTTGAGCAGTAAATTAGCATATTAGAATGATTTCTGAAAGGATCATGTGACACTGAAGACTGGTGTAAAGATGCTGAAAATTCAGCTTTGCATCACATTAATAAATTACATAAATATATTAAAACAGAAAACTGTAATAATAATCATAATAATTCTACAATAATAATATTACTGTTTTTACTGTATATTTGATCAAATAAATGGAGTTCTGGTGAGCATAAGAGTTTTATTTTAAAAACCTAAAAAATTGTACTGACCCCAAACTTTTCATTTGTACAGCATATATATATATATATATATACACAGATAATTATTATATATATAATTATTATATATTTAAATATATTTATATATTTATATTTTGTGAGAGAGACTGAGAGGAAGGAAATAGGAAGTCATAGAGTGACATCTCTTATTGGTGAGTCTAGTCATCGTCTCATTCATACTGCTTTATTTATCACGGTCTGGAAACCATAATGTCAGTGAAACATCCCTCGCACAAGTTCTCAGAGTGTGTTATGACATCATTCCACCCCTGCAAAAGTGAGGTGGGAACCTCTGTGTAGGACTATCGGGAAGAATGTCTCGAGTGCTAGTCTGGAAATACTTGGGATAGTTTCGCTGGCGCGGTTTCACAAGAGGATGATGCCTGGCCGGTTGCATTGTTTGGGATGACCTCAGTGGAATGTTATTAAGGAAATTATGTTTTATGTTATGTAGGAAATGGGAGATACAGGAGTTTGTAAGGTGTGTGTGTGGTTCCTGTGGGGAGCATTTAGAAGATTAGTCATAAATGCAGACCAAGACCTCACAGAGAGAGACATAACAGTAGCATATTGAGCAGTTTCATGTCTGCATATTTGAGTGATAAACTACTTTCATCACATTTCCATTCAGCACAGCTGTGAATCAGAAACTGGAGTCTGTAAGGTAACGGGACCCTGTTAGACATCCAGTGCTCAGGCAGACAAGGGCAGAGTCCTGTTCCTCAGCCCACGGAGAAAGCTCTTAGTCAGGCCTGGAAAAGCAAGGGGGACTCCCCGCTTTTGGGAAACCACAACTGCAATTCCATTATCCCTGACTGCTGGTTTCTAAACTCCGTTAAGACAGCAGAATCCTGCCAGGCAGCAGGTCAGTGTAAGGTCCAGATGTGGCCCTTCTTATCATACGGTGCAGAGCTCGGATTGTGCTGATGCAGATGTGTTCAGTTATGTTGTAGGATAGAGTTTGCTTTCTCTTCAGTAGTAAACTATATTAAAAGCGACGGTTGATGTTAAATCAAAAACACTAATACTTTTCAATAGACAGTTGAATTGTAAAGTCGGTAACACTTTAATATTGGGACCAATTCTCACTATTAGTTGCTTAATAGCATGCCTTTTAATAACATATTGTCTTTTTACTTATAAAGCAAGCACATATTCTGCATGACCATATTCTACATCCCTAATCCTACCCAATACCTAAACTTAACAATTTCCCTTACTATTAATAAGCAGCAAATTAGGAGTTTATTGAGGAAAAAGTCATAGTTAATGGTTTGTTATAGCGAGAATTGGACCTTAAAATAAAGTGTGACCATATAGTCTAACATTTTGTAATAATACACTATAAGTCAAAAGCTTGATAAAAAAAACATTAAAAATATTAATACTGTGAAATATTATTACAGTTTAAATCATTGTTTTCTATTTTAAGATATTTTAAGATGTAATTTATTTATGTGATGCAAAGCTGAATTTCCAGCATCATTACTCCAGTCTTCAGCATCACACGACACTTTAGTAATCATTCTAATATGCTGATTTACTGCTCAAGAAACATTTCTTATTAACATGTATTAAAAAAAAAAAACTTTTTAAATTAAACTTTTTTTTTTTTAAGTTTTTAAAGTTTTTAAAATGTCTCTTATGCTCACCAAGACTGCATTTTTTAAAATAAAAAATATAGAAAAACAGTAAGATCATTTCTGAAACCTTAATCACATTATACTTTGCTCAGTTATTTCAGTACGCATTGCCTCTGTATTTGTCATATTAGTCAAGAAAAGGCCATTTTTTGCCTTTCAACCCTTTTTTTGCACAAATTACGATCAAAAACAATCATTTTTGCACATCCGGACTTTAAGACGTAAAAGACTGTTAACACACCACTTTCAGAGTTGGATAAAAGAAACAAACAACACTCTTGAAATGATTTGTGTTGATAGCTCTGTTTAATGACAGCATCAGAGTCTCTCTGCTCTCTAATTTTTGCCATGCGTGGTCGGTCCTCTCTGCGTCTCCCGTGGGGCATTTGGGTCGGTTTGCTAGCACTCATAATTGCAGTGGTGAAAGAAAGAGAAAGAGAAAAAAAATCAGTAACAGTAGACAAGAGAGATGTAGAAAAACAGTAATTAGAGTTAGAGATGGTAGGAAGCCAGTTAAGACTTCAAGTCATCATGGACAACATCTTTGTCACATAGAAGATGTAGAGGCGTGTGTGTGTACATGGATCTAAGTCAGTCTCAATTCTCAAGTAATGATGGAAGACAATTTGTAGGGCCTTCAAAATCCATTAGATTTTTTCCCAAATTCAGTTTTTTTTTTTTCAATTCTGTTTTATCAGTTTGAATTGTTCTGGATTCTGTTTTGTTTTTTTTCATTTTCATTTTTCTAGAATCTGTTTTAATGGTTAAATTAAATTTTATTCAAAAAGCATGTGTAATTAATTGAAATTATTAAAATTACAATATTCAACAGCAATTTATTAAAAGTTTAACAAAAATTGCATTTTAAGACCCTATGAAATGTTTTATTTTTTTTCTCAAATTCAGTTTTATGTTTTCCATCAAATTCTGTTTTCCATTCATTTTTCAGGATTTAATTTTAATGGTTTCATTAAATATTAATTATCAAAGCATGTATAATTAATTGATTTTATTTTTTAAAAAATTATTTCTTATTATTATTTTTTTTTTTTTCCAGTTTACAGATTGTGTATTTACATTTTTCTGCTTTACAAATTCTGGTAAATAATTTTTTCTCTTAAATATTTCTTTAAAAATAATGTTTTAATAATCATTTTATTAGTAGTTTTTTTAGTACATTTATTTATTAGTATCATTAAATTAAGTAATATTTCTGCAACGGTTTCTGTAAAAACCCTTTGAAATGTCAGTGAACAGTGTACTTTTGATGTATCTTTCCAAAATTTGGCAAATTCTGTGACATTCCGCGTTATACAGTAAATTCCATTTTTATGACTGGATTCCGCGAATCCATCCTTGTTTTCCGCATTGCGGAAATCATAGGGCCCTAAATTTGATAGGAAATATCTGGTAAAGTCAGTAACTAAAATCTTACTAATAAGGCATCAATAAATCTTTATATGAGGTGTCTAACAGGTAGGCCACTTATACAGCCTTCCATTAAATTACAGGTGTTTGTGTATGAAGCATTTGGAATACTGTGGATTTCTGTAAGAATGACTCAGAAGTTTCATCGTGATTTGGAAATGTCGACTCTTCTCACAAATGTAGCTCAGACTTGACATCACAGTTCCCTTTCAGTCGGTCACTCTCGACGTCACGTCGGATGACCGACGAATTGGGAGCTCGCTTAGAGAGACCAATCTACTTCGAGTGTAAACTAAACGAGCCAATGCACATTGGCATGCGATTATTGCATCCAGCTGCCGCTGATCACAGCGTGAGTATAAGTAGGCAGCAGATGCAGCGCATATTCAGCTTTTCGCTTCGGAGCCGAGCGATCACATCGTTCTGCTCCTGACTACTCTACTGAGACAAGAAGACTGAACGAGTTCAGCACGCTCTTGGAGAGCTCTTCGTGTTGGCGGTACGGCGCTTCTCACCACCCTTGATGGGGGTCCAGCGCGGGGGTACACGGGAGTTCCCCAGGTGGAGCCATCGGTTGCGATGCAATTGTGTCCAAATGCCGCTACCACTTGGCGGGGCAAACCGTTGCTCCCCTCCCGTGCCTGTAGGCACTCGTCGGCTCTGATCGGCAGTGCTTATACGGCCTGTGGAGAAGCTGCGTCCACCTTACACGCTTCGGCGTTGTTGCAAGTGCACCAGGTCAAGGCACGAGGGAGACTTGCACGAGAGTGGTCATCACCCGGAAGTTCTCAAAGAACTCCGCACCGCGACGGACCTTGCGCTACGAGCGACGAAGGTTACGGCGCGGTCTCTGGGTCGTGCGATGTCCACTATGGTGGTCCAGGAGCGCCATAGACGTCACGTCCCGTCGCCACAGCTCCTGTACCACCGCTGAGCGGCCGGGTCACCGGCTCGGCTCCTCAGCGAAAACCTGAATATGCGCTGCATCTGCTGCCTACTTATACTCACGCTGTGATCAGCGGCAGCTGGATGCAATAATCGCATGCCAATGTGCATTGGCTCGTTTAGTTTACACTCGAAGTAGATTGGTCTCTCTAAGCGAGATCCCAATTCGTCGGTCACCCGACGTGACGTCTCCGTTCCCTCCTTCAGGGAACGAGGGTTACCATACATAACCGAGACGTTCTTACTGCATCCCACATTGTATAATCAAGCTTTTTTTTTGTTGAATGAAATACTGGTCTAGACTTGATTGAGTTGATTGGAGTATTGTCTATGATTAACTTTGTGTTCAGTAGATGATGTGAGAAATGGATGGAGTGATATTGTAGGCTCGGACTGCTTTTGACTGTTGCTGTTCTTCGTTTCGTTTACACACATCAGATGGAAATTGCTACCTGCTGCATCCGTCCAGAAGAGCAGCAAACTGTGAAGTCTGTGAAGACGTGACTCATTTCCAATCTGCAGTCCAAGTCAGAAGGGAATGCTATAATGTCAAGTCTCAAAGACTCTAACATGTGCCAAGTCAGATTCACAATATCTCTGCTTAACGTCCTCTCAGAAAATATTTTCATTTAATAACATATTGATGTATACTACCATTCATACTTTGGGTAAGTTAATATTTTTATTCAAGGATGCATTACATTGAGCAAAAGTGAGAGTAAACAATGATTTCAATTTCAAATAAATAGCTTTAACCTGATATGTTGTTATTAACCAGAAAAGTCTCAAAACTGATGATATGAGAAAGATAGCATTTTATATTTTCAATGTAGTTTCATTAGGACTCACACAGTAAATAACTGATGAGGCAGCCGATGAAGAAAAATCAGACAGAACTTCAAATACTTCTGTAAGAACAAAGCGTAACTGAAACAAAGTTGATTCATCATTCAGTCATCCTGGCCTGATCTTAATCAAACAAAAAGACTGACTCCAGATCAGTCATTCTCATTACCATCACAGCTTGATGTGTTCACTATGACTATTTTCAGATACTTTTAGATGGCCACAAAATGTTAAAAAGGCCAATGAACTGAAATGTTTAGGTAATGGCTTGGGTAGGCTGGTATTTTGTGAAGGTGTTGTGGCGTACTGGGTTTAGATCTGGGCTGGCTGTAGGTTTGAACTCTGCAAGGGGTGATCCGTGAGCTGTTATCATTGGGCCCATGAGCGGGGCAGTAATCCCCAGGTTGCTCCTTTAATAAGTGTACTGTGTGTAAAGTGTATGCAAAATAACTACTGACTAGACCACTGCACTGTTTATGTCCTTATATATATACTTTGTATTTAAGCAAAGGCTTTACGCTGTAAGTGTCCACTTCAAATGGACATTAATTTAT
Organism: Sinocyclocheilus rhinocerous; assembly: GCF_001515625.1. NCBI lineage: Eukaryota > Metazoa > Chordata > Actinopteri > Cypriniformes > Cyprinidae > Sinocyclocheilus > Sinocyclocheilus rhinocerous. The sequence continues at coordinate 445,101 of NW_015635037.1, read as the reverse complement.
TGCTGTGACACCTGAAAAGCGACTAAGCCTTACTGGAAATGCGACGTGATGACTGTATTTTAAGGGCAGCTGTAATAGAGGTCAACCATTTGGTTCAGATTGGCTGAAATACCTCACAGATGATTGGTCTAAAATAATAGACATTCTTTGTCAAATTATCCTGATGATTTCCTGGCTGCACAGTGTGAAGCGCGTCACAAACACGAGGCCACAGTGTTACAAATGCATTAGCACACCCCCTCGCCAAGGGCCCCAATCAGCATTCCTTCCTAAAAACACTCCATTCTTCCTGCCCAGAGGAGAGGGGTAGGGAATCCCTCACCATGACTCATCGAGTTTCTCTGACTGTAAGGGGAGTTCACTGGATGGAACGAACATGACTTGTTCATTTGTGGATTAAGGGATGTGCAGGGCAAACTCCCTGCCAAGTCATAAAGCAGGAGAATTTTTAAGCGGTGACTGCTGCTTGCTACGGCAAAACTTGTTTCTGTTGCTTTGTTAGCAGAATACAGATGGGTCCAGTAAATGTCAAGTATGTTTAGCAGGGATCCTATATGTAAATTAAAACTTTATAGCAATATAACTGTTTAAGGACTATGACTGTATAGTATAAAATCCATACACTGTCACATATATAATAAAAAATTGTATACAGTACATAATACACATATTCTGTCCCTTCCAGTCGTAACAAACAAACTGCCACACCGCAGGGTTTTGAAAGAGAGAGGTCAGAGGAGGGCAATGGAGGGAGTGGCAGAAGTTGTCGTAATTGGTGTAAGTTTGGGGGGGTTGCAGCCACACCGCTGGGTTTTGAAAGAGTGTGCAAACGGAGCCCTGTCATTTACCAGACGCCCGTTGGGCTGGGCTGTGTGAACGCAACTCACAACTTTTCTCTAATTAACTCCTGCTCAGAGAGAGAGAGAGACGAAGCACTGCTCTGCCAGAGCTGACTAAATGCAGGAGAAAAGAAAAACACTCCGTTTGGCTGCAGTTCGTTTGATTCAGCAAAGTTCATAGTCAGTCAGTGCATGCATTGTCAGGTTCAGATTGTTTTTCGAGGCTATCAGACTCTGATTATGAATGACAAAATAACCTTAAATAATTTGTACACTACACGGTTATATGCATAGTGTATAGTGCATCATTTGGGGCGCAGCTTGTGAAAATAGGCCACAATGTACTGTTTACAATGAATACATTTTCCATATTGATTTGTTTTACCCATATTTTAAATTACCCATTGTTTTGATTTTCAGGGTTGAAGGAAATGGTCATAAACTTAACAGCTAAAAATTGCCAGTACCTTTTTTCTACAGATTTATTTCTTACAGTGTAGTCTAAAATAGTTGTTGCATGGCCAGTGCTGTCCGTACCACTTTATGAAATAGCTTTTGGACAAATTTGTAATGAATGCAAAGGAAGCATCTTCAGTTGTCAAGCAGGTGTGGTCTTTACTTGTTGTGTAGGTTCAATAAATATTAAAAATGTATATTATATATCGCTGCAAAAATGTAGGGAATCAAAATGAATTAGTGAATTGTGTTGAACTGGTTCATTTAAACAAACATTTGAGTGAACAGATTCACTTAAATCAATCAGAGTTCTCAAACAGTGATATTTTTCAGGTTATACTTTATTTTGATGATCCCTTTTAGACATCCTGTTAACTTTGCAACTACACATCAACTGATTCTCATTGGAGTATTAGTAGACTGTAAGAAGATTAAGTTGACATGTACTTGCAAAGTTACATTTAGTCAGTAGAATGTCTGTTGGGGGACCATCAAAATAAAGTGCTAGCAGATATTAAAGGGATAGTTCACCCAAAAATAAAAATGCTGTCATCATTTACTCACCCGCATGTCATTCCAAACCACTGACTTCCATAGTATGGAAGAAAAATACTATAGAATTCAAAGTCAACTGTTTAGTTACTCACATTCTTCAGAATAACTTCTTTCATGCTCAACAGAAGAAAGAAACTCATACAGGTTTGGAACAACATGAGGGTGAGAAAATGATAACAGGATTTTCATTTTTGAGAGGACTGTCTCTTTAAGTTAATTAGCTAAAGGCCGTGAGTGAAGCTGAATCATATTTAGTCTGTTTTTCACACCCCTTTGGGATCTGGTAGGAATCAGTTTAAGTCTTTCCTTTCACACATGCACACTCTTCAGAGTGATGTCATTCCTGCTGGGCTTTTCAGCAACTCCCCTGGCCCATGTCAAGCTCGGGATCAAGCTGGCCAGTGTCAAGCTTTCGTCAAACGTACATGATATGCATTAACTACATCAATGAGGCTAAAAGCTGTTGAAGTCAAGCTCTGTTCAGCAGACAAATGAATCAGTCCAGTTCATCTGACAGACACGGGCCTCCCTTTAAGAACTATTGTAGGACAGAGTGACAAGAAAACGCTTTGTGTTTGATTGACACAAGATTCGCTGGCCTCACAATGAATGGAGAGGTCAGAGGTCAAACTCAGGCCTCCAACTATAGCCACTTGCAAACGAGATGAGCTCTGTTGGGGAACACTGTCACCAAGATTTTAGCATAGCGAAGAATGACTGCCTTTGTTCAGACACAGAGAGAAAATGCTGTATCTTTTTAGGGCATAAGAGGCCTGTGTGAGCGCTATCCCTGCTTCCATCTTTCTCACTTTCTTTCTTATCGTTCCTTGTTAAGAAGTGCAAACATTTTCATATTAGAGCTTTTGTATGGATTAGCACTTTAGTTCATAAACAATCTAGAGGTTTTTGTGACGTATGTATGTAAAGTATACATTTATTTTTTGACTGGAAAACTATGAAACTGCTTGTGTTTAATTTATAATTGTATCTAATTAAATATAAGTATATAATTATTTTATGATCATAATTTGTTTCATTTAAAAACAATAGACACTAGTGTTTAAAAGTTTGGGTTTGGTAGGAATTGTAGATGTTTTTGAAGGGATTCTTTTATGTTCACCATGGCTGCTTTATTTGAACAAAAATACAGTAAAAACAGTAATATTGTGAAATATTATTACAATTTAAAATAATTTTCTACTTAAATATATTTTCAAATGTAATTTATTCCTTGATGGTAAAGCTGAATTTTCAGTCTTTAGTGTCACATGATCCTGCAGTTTATTTTTATCTTTTTGGAAATCGGTGATAAACTTTTCCCGGGTTCTTTGATGAATAGAAAGCTCAAAAGAACAGCATTTGTTTGAAATTTAAATCTGCATCAATGTCTTCGCTGTCACTTAGTAATTGTTTTCTATTTAAAATGTAATCTTTTTGACAAATAGAAAGCTAAAAAGAATAGCATTTGTTTGAAATTGAATTATTTATTTATTTACATTTACATTTACATTTAGACATTTAGCAGACGCTTTTATCCAAAGCGACTTACAAATGAGGACAATATTTGCTCAAAGCAGCATCTACATTTTCAGAGCAGCTTTGCTTTCATTTACATTCATTTTGATAACAGATTTTATATTGGTTCTTTTGACTCAGGGTGACAGATGCTGTAGAATCAGGAGTCCTGGCAGCAATGCATCTCGCTTTCTTCCTCTCACTGTATCTCTCTCTCTCTGTGTGTTTCCCTCTCTTTTTCCCTTTTCCCCCCGTCAGTCCAAAACCTCCTGCTCCCCTGCTTGGCCCAATCTGGAGAGAGTTAGTGCCATCCCAATGGACCAGGTCAAGCATGCCTTTTGTGCTGATCTAGGATCTCAGGTTGAGTTGGGCAGGTCATTCCACCAGGAGGGAACATTTAATGTAAAAGTCAGAGAAAGTGATTTTGTGCCTCTTTGTGATGGCACAATAAAGCGCCGTTTACTTGCATACTAATGATAAATGCTTTAGTTTACTAGCTGCTTTAGTTACTGAACTTCAAAGCGGTCTGGATTACGTTCTCCTCCTCATTCCGTTTTCCTTCCCTCCTCTCCACTTCCCTCTCTCTCCCCCTCCTCGGCTGTGTTTATTTGAATCTTCACCTTATACACTTGAAGAGGAGCCACAAGACTGATCTCAAACCGATTTCAGGCAAACCCTTCAATCTCCGTCATGGATCAGCTGTTGTCCACAGTGCCTCAGTGTCACACTGAGGAGGACAAAAAAAACTCTTTTTGCTGTTTTTATTGCTTGATACCCAGTGTACTGATTTATTTGGTGACTTAAGGGAAGTTAAAAATGACAATTCTGTTATAATTTACTCCTATAGTTGACTGTTTTGCTTCCTTGGAACACACACACAAAAAAATAAAAAAATTAAGCAGAATGTTGACGCTGCTCTTTCCTATACACTGAAAAAAATTATACTAAATTTGTATAAGGTAAGTAGTTGCAAACGATTTATTTTAGCTACATTTAAAAAAACATTTTGAAAGTTAGTCTACTAAATTTGTTTATTTAAATGTAGCTAAAATAAATTGATTGCAACCACTTAACTTAAATAAATTTAGTAAATTCAATGAATCATTTTTTTCAGTGTACAATGAAAGTGAATAGAGACAGAAGCTCAAAAAAAATACAATAAAAAATAATGTGATTCTAGCATTATTTTCCAAGTCTTTTAAAGCCATATGATAAATTTGTGTGAAAAACAGAGCAAATGTTAAATATGTATAAAATATGCCAACAGCAGAAGAGGCAAAGATTTTTAGCATAAATTCTGACTATTTCTTACTCAAAGCTGTAATGTATGTACTGCTTTTATTGTTTGTTTGTTTGTTTGTTTGTTTGTTTGTTTGTTTTGGTCCATTTGGTTTCATTTCAGAAAACTAGAGAAAATGTTTAATTCGCCTTCACATCATTCCAAAATTGTATGACTCTCTTTCCTCTGGGGAATATAAAAAACATATTTTGAGAAATGGTTTGGTTACCAACAATCTTCAAAATATTTTCTTAAAAAAGGTACAACTGCAGGAGAAATGGCTTGAAGGAGATGAGATGGAATAGGATCAAGCGGACAAGTAGTAGAAGTTTATATAAAGTTTAAGTTCTACAAGTAAGTTTATATTTTATAAATATAAATATTAATATTTTTTTAAACATTATAAATGTCTTCACTATCACTTTTGATCAATTTAAGGCATGATTGCTGAATAGTAGTATTAATTCCTTTAAAAAATTATAAAATCTTACTGACCCAGACTTCTGAACATACTGAACATTCTGAATAAACAGTACAGTATACTGTATGTCTGTTTAGTTAGCTAGCTAAACATGTGTTTGTATTTGTGTTTGTCTGAATTAACTATACGTGAGCTACAATGACAAAACTGAGAATGAAAAGGGGGATTTTCCAAAGAAATTATAGTTAAAAAAAAATCTATAGTCCATCCTTTATTATATTTCCACAGACGTCTCATTTGGGCATTTCCAGCCACAGGCGAGACCAAAGCATTCCAGCAGAAGTTCCCTGAACTCTTCAAAGCCTATGTGTGTGTGTGTGTGTGTGTGTTGTATTTGTTTTCAATTTTCATAAACTGTTTAATAAACAAACAAAACAAATAAATGCCTGTAGGATATTTTATCAAATCTCATGGTGATAGCAATGACAACAATTACAGTACTGAGAATGATAATCATCTTTATTAAATTTGAAATTAAATTGGTCTGTATCATTGTATGTTCCAAGGTTTTTCATTGTCATGACTGACATACTTCAATGTCTACAGTTTTTACATTATGTCATGTTTCATGGGTGTGTTTGTTGCTATCTCTTTGTGCAGAACTGAGGAAATGGTTAGCGAGAGACTGTACCACCCCTCCCTGTGTCTTGCTGTGTGTGTGTGTGTGGGGGGGGGTGTGTGTTGACTGTTGGTCCGTATGGCAGAAGAGTGGCACTGAGAAATGTAATTAAACTAACCCACCCCTTCTACATCGCTATCTCAATATCTATGTATCCTTCTCGCTCTCTCTTTCTCCTAATGTCCACTGTCTTCCCACTTTCCTGTCCTCTTTTATTTACATGCCATACTGGCCTTATATCTTATCATTAATGGTGCTTGATACCTAATTGTGTCTGAAACCTAGGGTTAGGGCTCTTTTAAAGACCTTAAAGGGACAGTTCACACACAAGTCAATAAATAAAATTCTATCCAAAGATATTTTAAAAAATGTTTCCTTTTTCATGACCATAAAATTAAAGTCAATAGAGTTCAGTGATGTTTTGGACTTCAATGACTTCCATTAAAACATTCAAAAACAAAGACTTCAAAATATCTTTGTTTTCGGAGCACCACATATTAATGATAAATGCTTTAGTTTACTAGCTGCTTTAGTTACTGAACTTCAAAGCAGTTTGGATTACATTCTCCCCCTCGCTCCGTTTTCCTTCCCTCCCCTCTACTTCCGTCTCTCTTCCCCTCTCCTCCTCCCTGCAGGAATTCTGTGTAATTAGCATGCCGTTAATGGTCCGTGCGATTAGAGCCTTTTAGATAGTGAGGTTTTACACATTGGCCCAATCTAATCACTAACAGGCGTGTGGAGTCGTTCATTTGAACCATGTGCAGGAGTTGTGGAGACTGAGAGAGAAGGTCAGATACTATTTAGTAAAGTGTAGCATGGTTGTCCTGGTTTTCAGACTACATACTTTTCGAGAATTAGTGGATAGTGGAAACTTGCATGACGTTTCAAAATACCAACCTGGTATTTAGATGTGAATATTTGGTGTGGAAGTGGAAGCCCAAGTTACAAGTTGGTTTCCATCCATTGAAGCAACACAGTCTTGGCCTTGGATTTATGTTTGTAAGATGAACAAAACAAAATAATAAAATAAATAAAAATGAATAATTATATATATATATATATTCTTCCCACTTTCCTGTCCTCTTTTATTTACATGCCATACTGGCCTTATATCTTATCATTAATGGTGCTTGATACCTAATTGTGTCTGAAACCTAGGGTTAGGGCTCTTTTAAAGACCTTAAAGGGACAGGTCACACACAAGTCAATAAATAAAATTCTATCCAAAGATATTTTAAAAAATGTTTCCTTTTTCATGACCATAAAATTAAAGTCAATAGAGTTCAGTGATGTTTTGGACTTCAATGACTTCCATTAAAACATTCAAAAACAAAGACTTCAAAATATCTTATTGTGTTTTACTTAATCTCATGTTTTTCCAAAGATATAAAAAAAAAAATTTTTAAAAAAAGCATTGAATTTTTTAAAAATCGTTTAGGATGCCATTGACTTTTATTATATAGACAAAACAGTTGAGGTAATTTGAAGAATGTTTTAATTGTGTGTTACTTACTCTTATGTTGTTCATTTACCCACCCTCATGTTGTTTTAAAGATATTTTTAAAACAATTTTTGTTTGTTTGTTTAATGTCCATACAATAAAGGTCGATACAATAAAGGCTACTTTAGGAATGTAAATAAATGTACAATAAAGGCTCCACCCTTATAAGTTACTCACCGGCATGTTGTTCCAAAGATATTTTAAAAATGTTTGTTTGTTTTTTAATGTTCATAAAATGAAAGTCTAGTAGAGTCTAAAGTGCTTTTGGACCCCACTGACTTCCATTATATAAATAAATACAGACTTCAAAATATCTTATTTTGTGTTTCACTCAATCTGTTGTTTTCCCAAAAATGTTTTTAAAAAACTGATTTTTTTATTATTATTTATATATTTTTTATTATTGTTTTGGACCTCATTGGACTCTTATGTTGTCATTTACTCACCCTTATGTTGTTCCAAAGATATTTTTAAAACAATATTTATTTGTTTGTTTGTTTGTTTGTTTTAATGTCTATACAATAAAGGTCGATAGAGTCCAATGTTGTTTTGGACCCCAACTGACTTTAATTGTATAGCCAAAAACATTTGAGATATTTTGAAAAATATTTTCTTTTGTGTTTTACTCAACCTCATGTTGTTCTAAAGATGTTTTGGAAAAAAAATTTTTCTTTATGTTCATACAATATCAGTCAATAGAGTCTGTTTTTGTTTTGGACTCCATTGACTTGCATTATATAGATGAAAACAGGTGCAACACTCTTCAAAATATCTTCTTTTGTCTTACACAGAATAAAGGACGGACGGACTGAGACACAGACAGTAGTCGTATCTAGGAACCTGGCAGTCCACCCATAACATGTTAGCAAACGCATACCAACATAATAGAAAACACTCAAAACACCTTTGTGACCACATAGCAATGCCCTGGAAACATCCACAACACTCTTAACACCGTGGCAGCGACTTTTGCACAGGGGAGCACTAGTTTTGCTTCCATTGTTGTCGTCTTTGTCCGTTTCTTCTATCCCACTTTCTCTCTTCCTCGCTCTCTCTCTTTATCTATCATTCTGGCACGGATGAGTGAAGCAGCACCTTCTCTGTTAGGGTGTGTGGAGAGAGAAAGAGAGAGAGAGAAAGGGATGCAAGGAAGGAGGGAGTGGGAGGAGGAGGGGGGGCAGTGATGACACTGCATGGTGAAGTCATACTCCATGACATCATCCTCTGGAGCAGAGCCAGGAGAGCCAGCAGTCTCTCTCTCTCTTTCTCTTTCTCTCGCTCTCTCGTCCTCAATCTCTTTCTCCCTCTTTACACGCTCTTTCAGAAGGAGCAGGAGTAAAACTCTAGGAGCCTTTTGTTCCCACAATCCCCCACCACAAACAGCAGCCCCCTCCCTCCAGCACTCCGTCTCTGTCTCCCAGTCTCTCTGTCTGTCCATCCGTCTCTTGTAGAGCCTCAGGGCTTGTGCTTGTAGATGAGCTCTGGCTGCAGCACGATCGATACAAACACGGCAAGTTGTGCGTCCCCTGGTTCCCCTCCGTCTACACACACAGACACTCCGTTCATTTACTCCTGGCTTTTATGCAACATGTGGTTCAGCGCTCAGCAGTTTGTGAAGCACTCAAGTTCTTGCACATGGACTTTCTTTGTTAATGAAATGTATGTTTCATGCATCAATTTTCTGAAGGTAATGTGAGTAGAGCTTGCCGGTGCAAAAGTCGCCACCACGACTAAAGCGTTCTGAGTGGCTGCGAGGGCATTTGGTTCAAGTGTATCAGGGTGGTCGCATGTGTCCAGACAAGTCCAAGTCTATAGGATTGTTTCAGACAAAAATTGAATGTTTGGTTGCTTAGAAATGCGTCTGACAAATGGTTTAGGGTGAGTACACACCTAGGGTTTTATTCATATCCTAAATATGAGAAAGAGTAAATTCTGCCTATTTATTGTTGTAGCAAACAAAACAATAGATATGTTATTAGATACCTCTGACTCTGCATGTGTGCACGCAGACATATTTTTTTGTATGTCATATAGATATGCAATTCAGTGGGTTTTGTGTGTCATGTTTATTGATCGTGTTGATTCATGTGTGGTCATTTTGTGCTCTTTTGTCTGCTTGATTACCAGTAGCTTTATTTTTATCTCTCTTTTTCTTTCTCTCTCCTAGTTTGTAATGTGGAGATACAGAACGTCTGTGCTCACGCTTGGCGTACAGTTGCATGAAAAGCAAGTGCTCGTGAAGATGTTAAAATAAGGTAAGGTTACTTGCTAAATTTACAGAACAATGTCCAAGTTATTTGACCAAATAAGTGAATAATTCATTTAATTAACAAATACAATTGAAAATCTGTCTCTTTCCTATGTTTGGTATTATCAATTTTGCTTTCTGTTGATTGTGCACATTAAAGGTGTCATTAACTGCCTTTTTAGTATTGTGTACTGTTCTCTGAGGTCCACTTATAATGTTATCAACATTTTTACATTAAAAAAAAAACATAATTTAGAAGTAATAAGCTATTTTCTGTTCTGTTTTTTTGACCCCCTCATCAGAACGCTCTGTTTGAACGGCAGATTGTAGACTCGGAAGTAAATGCCCACTGCTATGATTGGCTAACGTTTGACAACATACATTCCTCATAGATGGAAACTGCTGTGATTTAGGTCAAAAATGCATAAATAACTCAATACATATCAAATGATCTGTAATAACAGACAAAGCAATAGTGACCACATAATAAAAAACAGTTACTCACACTTGTGTGTTGCGATATTACTGTCGGATCCAATATATTCGGCACAGCGTCGTCTTTTAGTTTCAATCTTTCTGAAAATCCTGCATCAAGTTGTGCTTTGTTTGTAAAAGAATCTGCGATGAAATGAAGTGAACAAAGTTCTTACTGACGTGGTCTGGAACTTCATTAAAAATAAAGTTCATCCACTCTTTCCTAACATTGGGATCAGAAGGAAGGCAATTGAAACTGTTTTTTTTTTCTACCGCACGGTGTCTTGTTGTTTTCTGACCCATCTTTATCATTTGGGTTTTACATAGATCTCGTTTGCCTCTCTCATTATTTACACTATATGCATGAATCGGTGGGCGGGGCTAAACAGGCAGCGATGTAGAGGCAGGCGTTGATCATCTTCTGCGGAGGCGGTGCTTATCCACACTTCAATTTAAAGATGCCGTAAGTGATTTCAGCTATCAGCAACAGTCTTATTTACAAAAACCCGGCCTTCGGCTATGTCAATAAACCTGAGCTTGCAGAGGGCATTTCTGATGTCTAGTTTTCTGTGTACCATGTTTGTTTTCTTTTCCATGATTCATCTCTCATAAATTTGACATAATGAGTAGCATGTCACAATATCAGCACAGGGATCATGCTGTCAAACCTGTTCCTCAGAATGCACTTGCAGAACCAGATCACCAAGGGCACTTCCACAGAGACCTGCTATGACAATGGTCTCTATAGCAATAGTCACCAAGCACCGTTTGTGCTGCTTTTATGTGATTGTGCCACCTAACTTCAGGCCAGCCAGCCCTGTTTGGGGTTGCAGAAAATCATGAAAGCATCAAACGAAATTGATCAGAAAGTTTGAGTGAACACATTTCTTTTGCGCTCCTTGTAAAATACTTTCTTTACATGTCACAAATGTAAAAATTTTGATTGCACAAGGAGAAGTCCTGCATGCCATTATGGACCTTTTGCTTGAAATGCTAAATGTTCCTCGTAAAAGAAAGGGGACCTGGCCTGACTGCGCTACGGTACAAACTCTCACAAACCTGTAATTTTGTTTCGAAATGTCCGGCTGCTTTCTGCACATATAATGATAGAGAGAACGAGAGAATGTGCTCAATGTGTTGTGCTTAAAAAGTAGAGCCAAGATCTGAATAAGATCACATGAGGGGCAACAGACCCAAACACAGAGCTCATCAATAAAGCTCTTGTTAACTGCTCTGAAACATCATATAAGTCAAATTCTGCACACAGAACAGCAGTAATGAGACGGTTATGAGACAGGATTACGTAAGACCAAAACCCAGATGTGCTTATGCATACAAAATAGAGAGCATTTACAATAAATGCAGACATGACTGCATTATACGTAAAAATAAAACAATACAGTGCATGTAAAAATACTTTCTATTTTAGTATTTTAATATTACATATAAAACCTTTGAAATATTAACATAAAGATTAATTTAGTCTGAATATGTGTTTAGCATATATTCATGATAATTTAATATAGTATGTTCTAGTATATTATAATTTGCTAAAATATAATTATGTACACTGAACAAAATTATAAACACAACACTTTTGTTTTTGCCCCCATTTTTCATGAGCTGAACTCAAAGATCTAAGACTTTATTCTATAATTTTGTTCAGTGTATAATAATAATAAAATGTAAGTTATTATTAATAATAATTATTATTATTATGCTTTAGTCCTTTAGTGTATTATTAGTTCACATTTGAACTTGGTGTGAATCATTCCTGATGGTGAGTCAGAAAATATGATATGTGTGGTACATGCAAGGGCAAAAAAGCCACTGCTAAAAAAAAAATTTCACATAAATTTGGATGAATCAGTAATGTAGCATAATATCACCTAATGTACTTCCACTGATGTTTTGTCAAATGGAAGTTTGTGGAAAATCTTGCATTTGAACTTTCTTAGAAACAGAAAAGAATAGGAAAACATCTCAATTGTGTGTGTGTGTGTGTGTGT